>NW_024704744.1:47575556-47759372 GCF_018977255.1 Callorhinchus milii | reverse complement strand
CCACACACACAACCCCCCCCCCCACACACAATCCCCTCTCACACAACACCCCCCTCACAACACCCCCCCCCACACAACACACCCTCACACACAATCCCCCCCCCCACACACAATCCCCCCCCCTCACACAACACCCCCCCCACACAACAGCCCCCCACACAAACCCTCCTCACACACACAACCCCCCTCACACAAACCCCCCCTCACACAACCCCCACCATCACACAACCCCCCAAACAGCGCCCGACCCCCCCACACAGACAACCCCCCCCAACAAACAAATCCCCCCCACACACAGCAACCCCCAGACCAAGCCCCGCCCCTCCACACACACCACCCCCCCCATCACACACACTAGCTACATCCCACACAACCCACCCCCCCCCCCCCGTCTCACACACACACACCAAACCCCCACTCACATACACCAACCACCCCACACACCAACACCCCCCATAAAACAACCAGACCCCCACACAACAACCCGTCCCCCACACAACAACCTGCCCCCCACACACAACAACTTGCCCCCCACACACAACAACTTGCCCCCCACACACACCAACATCCCCCACCACACCCACATCCCCCCACACACGCCAACACCTCCCCCACACACACATCCCCCACCCCCAGCAGACACATCACCCCCACCCACACAACAACCCGACCCCCACACAACAACCCGCCCCCACACACATCCACATCCCCCCACACACACCCACATCCCCATACACACCAACATCCCTCACACACACCAACGCCCTCCACACACACACACAACACACCAGTGCCGCCACCCACACACACCACTGCCCCCCAACACATTCCCCAACCCTCCCACACACACCAATCTCCAAACACACACACCAACCCCCCCCACACACACCACCCCCCCACACACACACAACCCCCCCACACACACACCAACCCCCCCACACACCACACCACCCCCCACACACACACAACCCCCCCACACACACAC
Source organism: Callorhinchus milii (assembly GCF_018977255.1). NCBI lineage: Eukaryota > Metazoa > Chordata > Chondrichthyes > Chimaeriformes > Callorhinchidae > Callorhinchus > Callorhinchus milii. The sequence continues at coordinate 47,758,387 of NW_024704744.1, read as the reverse complement.
CAACCCCCCCACACACACACCAACCCCCCCACACACACCAACCCCCCCACACACACACCAACCCCCCCACACACACACCGACCCCCCCCCACACACACACCAACCCCCCCACACACACACCAACCCCCCCCACACACACCAACCCCCCACACTCTTCCATGCGCCCCAGCACTGAGCTCTCTTTCCCTAAATCCCACCCAACCTTGGTCTCTCTGCCCCTCCACTGCAACCGCTCCGCTCAGACTCACTCAATATGGCGGCCGCCCGTCGTCGTAGCCGTCGCTACCGCCCCTTGACCCGGAAGTACTCCCCTCTCTTCCTCTCGGCTCTTCGCTGCGGGGTGTTGCTGACCACTTCCGCCCCTCTATCGCGTCACTCGCCCCCCTCACTCACCCCCCCATCCCTTCCTTCCTTCCCACCTTGAGTCCCCCCCCATTCCCCAGGTTGCTCTCTCCTGGTGCATTTGGTTACTTGAAAAAATTGGGTCGCTTCAATCCACGACTGTCCGTGGGACGCTGCCGCGCGCGGTTGGCCGCCGCGTTTCGCCCACAAATGTACCGTCAATTCACTTTACAGTGTGTTCTGCGAATCGCTTTGAGGCGTCTCGAGGCCGTGACAAGGAGCTATAGCAAATTCAAGGGTTATTATTTAGTGGTTCCTCCCCAAGACGTTTTCTGGGAGGAAAATGTGTCGTGGAAATATTTGCGCGTCTGGTCACTCCTTTAGGATGTACATTTACTAATAAACAGACTTGTTGTTACAATACAGCACACAGGATTTTACCACTCTTTGTATTTGTCATTGCGCTTGATATTTACAATAATCCTTATAATAATCCTTGCATTTGACATAGTGTCTTATCACATCATTGTGAAGTCCTGTAACGTTTTGGTGAGAGCACTTGCCTCGCAAGTGAGAGGTCTTGGGTTTGATTCCCGGGCAGGGCAAACCGTTTCCTTACTCCACACGCCTCTGTTTACCGAGCATTATGAAGGAACCCAGTTGTAAATCGATTGTCATATCGCTTTCCAAGGCTAATAATCCCTTAAAAACATAATAATTTTGTCACTCAATCCACAATTGCTTTTGGGACACTTCTGTGGGGCTGCTGTGTTTTGCCCACAAAATAAACAGTGAATTCACTTTACAGTATATTCTGTGAAGCACTTTGAGAAGTCTCGAAGATATGATAAGGCACTTTATCAAATGCAAGGATTATTATTATTATTGAGATGTCTGAAAGCACTTCATAGGATATCCTGTATAGTGTAGTAACTCTACAGTAGTATTTTATGGGCAAATAGAGCAGCCAATGCATGCACAGCAACGTCCCACAAACAGGCAAGAAGTGTGACCAGTTTTATTTGGGGGATCATTGGCCAGGACACTGGGAGAAACTCCTTTCTCTTTATGAATAGAACCATGAGATCTTTAACATCCACCTGGACAGGTAGACAGTTGTCGGTGAAAAGTCTCATCTGAAGAACGGCACCTCTGAAAATGCAACCACCACCACCCACACACAGACAGAACTGCATTGGAGTGTCTGGGTAGACTATGTGAGTTCATATCCCAACATGGAGTTTGGACCCACAATCTTCTGACTTCAGAGGCAAGAGTACAACCAACTGAAGCAACTGGCACGCGTGAGAAGGGAATTTCTCCTGGTATCCAAGAATAAAAAAAAGTCAGTCACTTTTTGGCTGTCTGTGGGACATTGCTGTTTACAAACTGACTGTTGTGTTTGTCCACAAGTACATAGTTAAGAAAAGTTTCACAGAAAAACTGAAATACATGTTCAGTCCCCACATCAATTAGAAGGATTATTTCTTTTATTATTAATATTGGTGTCAGAAGAAGCGCAGCTCTAGAAAGTGGAAACTCCAGCTCAGGTTCCTGATCACTATCCAATTACCTTTACTGGAAAGCGTGTACTTGGTTTTGGACATATGATAAAGACAAAGTCAGACTCAGCTACGATCCTCTTGTGATCAAATAGCCTGCTGCACGTTGTCTAACATTTGATAAACAATTACATGTACAAGGTTCTGAAGGATGACGTAGAACCAAGGAAACTCATGGAACCATACCCCACATGAACTTGCCTTCATGGTGGGGTAGGTTGATGAGAGTTAAAATAATAACAATTATAGATTATAGGTATAGTTATATGTATTAAATTTTGGATATGTGAGGAATAACATTAACGATTTGAAACAAAGATTACCATCCCGCTGATAGTATAAAGGTGCACTTCTTTTTCAGAATGCATCTAATTTGATATTTTTAACTTGTTAGTGATTGCCACTCGGAGTGACATGTTCCATTCTGAAATTAATGTCTCACGTTGGCTTTACATTCTGGCAGCTGCGTGAACCTTATGGGAATTTTCTAAATATAGTTGTTTTTGTTTCTAAGTACAAACCTAAGTAAACCGAATGAATACCTACAAAGAGAGGTAAAATAATTGGTAAAGAGTATACAGAAAATTGTTTCAGGGCATGAATGGAGCTAAAGATAAAATGTAACATTTTCTTGGTGCACAGATGATTTTTCACATTATGACGTCCTGGTTTCAGGAGCACCACCAAATGAACAACATTAATTTGAATTTATATAAATGTCCTTCACGGGAGATAATGTCTCAGAGTGCTGCACAGTGGTGGATTGGAGGCCGGTGTCTGCCGAGAGGAGGGAGCGGACATGCTGATATGGGGTTAGGAGATCAGAGACGTAGGGGGAAGCACAGCGGGTTTGAAGAAAGGTGAGCAGAAGTGACATTTGGGTTTGGACCATTGGTCCAGGTGAGAGATTTTGAAAATGGCGTCTCGGCGCCTGGAAAACTCCTCGTCCAGAAACACCGTGGCCTCGGCCCCTCGACGGTGGCTGACTGTTTGTTCACCCGAGGCCTCTGCGTGGGCCACTCTGATCTTGCCTCTCGCGTCTTCGGCATGGGCACAGGGCAAGGTTGGTCAGCGCTCCCCGGTCGTGGTCCTCTTCTCCGACACCTATCGTTTACCATGCGCCTGTTTGCATTTGGGAATGATTTGTACGGGAAGGTGGTGACCAAAAGAAGGGAAACAAAATGAGGCAGTCTTGTGCACCAAGCAGGTGCATTCATAACATCCAGGCTCCACTACACAAACTCGCTGCTTGTCAGCCTCCTCAACTACTCCCTCCATAGGCTGCAGACCATCCAGGACTCTGCAGCCCGTGTCCTCTCCCGCACCAGGCTCCGTGACCCTATCATCCCCATCCTCGCCCGACTCCATTGGCTTCCCATCACACAGAGGATACAGTTCAAGGTCTTGGTCCTCACTTTTAAAGCCCTCCATGGCCTCGCTCCCCCCTATCACTGTGACTTTCTAACCCCCTACCAACCTGCCCACTCTCTCCGCTCAGCAGCTCCAGCCTGCTTCACATCCCTTGCCCGCCCACTATTGGCAGGTGTGCCTTCAACCACCCTCTGGAACACCATCCCTCAGTCCGTCCGCCTCGCCCATCCCTTGCCTCCTCAAGACCCTTCACAAGTCCCTCCTCTTCGACCGTGCCTTTGGTCACCCTCCTTCCCCCTCTGCCCCCCACCCTCCCCAATCCCCAGCTCAGTTCTGAAACACTGATTGTCCAGCACCTTGGTACGTCTTCCCGACATTTTGTTGTTGTCGCTACAAACCTGCCACCCAACATCCAGGAAACGTTGTTTGAGCTCCATGACTTTGATGTAAGTGAAGCTAACAGTGTCACCAAGTTGGCCAGGTTAGACACCTAGTTATTAGAGGAGCTAGGTCAAAATTAGTGTGGGGGGGGGGGGGGCATCAAATGGGGTGCATCAGAGATTTGCTTTGGGACCCCTCCTGTTCCTTGTATATACTGATGACCCAGATTGGTAGATTCAGTGGAAGATACTTAGATTTATAATAATAATCCTTGCATTTGATATAGTGCTTTTCACGTCTTCTCGACGTCTCAAAGCACTTCACAGAATATACTGTAAAGTGAATTGACTGTATATTTGTGGGCAAAATGCGGCAGCCAATTGCACACAGCAGTGTCGCGCAAACAGACTTCGATTGAAATTATTGTTTCATTGTTTTTTGGAGGGATTATTATTAGGCGTGTGGAGTAAGAAAACTTGCCCAAGGTTTCACTCTGCCTGGAATTGAACCCAGGTGTCTCGCTTACAGATTTATAGATAGTACCAAGTTGGTAGGAACTGTGGCAATCAGAAGATGCAGGAAAGATCTTACAGATTGCTTGATAACATTTGCAAATGACCTGGACTGGAAAATGAAGTTCAGTACAGATAAATACGAGATATTGCTGCATAGGAAACAAAAACCTAGATGGGTTCGAATTTGCTAAAGGAGCTGAAAGAGATCTAGGAGTCAACTGTTCACCAACAGTGTGAGGTAGGAATAAACAAAGCAAACAGGATATTGGGCTATATTGCCAAATTACCATATCAAAAAACAGTGTGACGCAGGAGTGAAAAAGACAATTAATGTGCTGTATTGCCAAATTGGTTGAGTTCAGATCCCCAAAAGGCTTGTTCAAGTTATGAAGTGTTCCAATCAGACTGCTCCTGGAGCACTGCAACTCTAATTGGTGATAGATTTGGCAACTTTTTAATGAGATTGCAGTATTGATACAATAGTGCAGTAGTCACCGTGTGTTACTCAAGCCTAGAAGTGTATAGAGGAAAAGGAATATTTTTCATATTTTTGCTTTTTGTTGTCCAAATTTGTGAAGTTTAACCAACTGTTTGTGAAACACAAACTAAGCGCTTCCAAGCGGCAACCATTCAGTGTGCTGAAAAAACATCTGCAGGCCTTTCTATGAAAGGTGTGGAACGGCTCCTACACTGTAAATTTCTACAATGCCACAGAATCGTCCATAGTTGGCATTTTTAAAAACAGGCTTTCACCACAATTAAAGCTTTTATTTCTGAACATAAACACAATGTTTCAGCCTCACTGCCATGGACTATATCTATGCTAAAATGTATTTCTCTCTTAAACAGCAACCAATGTCAGTCTGTCAGTCCTCAAATATACACATAATCTGTATAATGGCTCAAATTGACACTTTACCTGCACGTACAAATATCTGCCAAATTGGTGTTTTAGTGTACATTGCTCTGGCAACAGTTTTACAGTTCATTTTGTCTCTGCAGACAAATGAAATCTTGCAGCTTTGCTTCATGGACTGCAGAAACTATAATCATTTCTGAGGATACTGCTAGTGAGGCAAAGGGCAGTGAGGAATCTGATAACAAGGAGTCCTCATTATTTGAACAAAGTTGTTGGGCGTTAGCACGACACACATTGGATATTCGCTGGAGATTCACTTTATGTCCCAAGTGCTATTTCTAGCATTAATGCCCTTCACATTGCCATTTTATGAATGCGTGTTTTCAATATCTACCCAACCAAACTACTTCTACATCTGGTTTAACATTATCTGCATTTTATTGGGTGATAAAATTAGTACGAGATGAATTACCCATTGGAAAAAAAGTCTACCTGACCACCAATAAGAGAAAATAGATCTTTTGCAACAGGTGACTATATTTATTACATCTTTTCTTAATTAAGCAAGCGAATGTAAGCAGCAGTGTATTATAAAACATCTAAAACTACGGGTAAGCTAACAATATTCATGTACTGTATGTAGTCAGTGCCTCTGTACACAATTGACATTTTAGTTATTTTTAAAACACTCATAGTATGTATATTATTAAGTTTGCATTTTATTATAGCTAACTGAATGAGAGTGGGCATGTTTATTGTTATCACAGTAATACCATTGACTGTTCCTTTTCACATAATTCCAGGTTGTCAGTTTCAGCAGAGTCTTCTCAGAAAGCAGCTGGGTGAGGAGAAAACAGCTGAAAGGCTTTACCATTATTCAATTTTCGGAGATCAGCTTCATATTAATTGAGTTAATAATTGAGATCAACAAACCTCTTTAACTATCAGTTTATTAATAGTTATATGCTTTTGAGTTAGTAAGCCAATGGAAAATGGGTTTAATGACCATCCCTATTTGACACTCAACATGAAGTCTCCTGAATGAGTGAAATAATGCAATTCTTTTGTCCAAGAAACTAGTCGTAACTACACTTTTCCTCAGGTAGTGAGGAAATTGTGTCTTCATATCAACAAAAGTTTGAAATGGATCTGATTTACGGGGGAAAAGTGAAGGTCGGAAATAGTTTATATGTTTGCTTTCTTAAGTATCTCAGTGCCTGTTGCAAATAAACCCTCACCGTGAATGGACACACCCAGCACTAAAATTGGTTCTGAAATTATTTTCCCACTTACAAAACAAGTACTGCTTCAGTGCGGACGTAAGATAATCAATTCTGATGTTAAAGACATTGGACAAAACAACCAGGGATTTAATTTACCCCTCACCTCCATAAACAGAATATTGTTCCCACAGTAAATGCAATAAAAGCTTTGAAAAATATACTATAAATTGACCCCCTGAAAAGTAAACAAAAAACTTTCATTTCTATATTTTACTAACTCACTGCTGCCATGTTGCTTCTGTTTTCTTTTTTAAAAAATATTTCCTCCCTCTGTCTCCATCACAAAATACTGTACTATTTATGAGGGGGTTTTGATTTTGATCTTGTTCGCATCTTTGGACAACTTTCTTTTTCATTGAAGTAGTATGTGTGTGTGTGTGTAGGCACACACAACTGTATTTTTTGGGTAAATTAATACTCTTACACAGTTAGTCTATTAACTGCTGACAGCGTAGGATTCTAGTCTTGGATTTGAGCATCTCCCCAACTTCGGATCTTTGTTTTCATTATATATTTTATTTGGAAAATGAAAAACGGTTAAATATTTCTGAAACACATTCACTTGTCAAAGTACAACGCATCAGACTACTCTTAAAATAATTCCAAATCACACTTGCTGGTAAATCATTTATTAAAACATCTGTGAACATGAAATCCACATCAGATTTAACATCAGCAAAGATTAGAAACAAAATACATGAATTAAATGACATGGTGAAACTGTGCAAGTTAATTCAATAAGTATGTGTACTGAAAGAGACTCAGTCCACTTAGGTACAATTTTGTGACATTCATTTGAAATTAAGTATGACAAAATTCCTCAATTGTCTCTGACTCCAGGTACCACTAAGTCAATGATTTTACAATATGTTGCAATGTGAACACAAATAGGAAGTGAGATGGCTAGCCAATATTTTGTCACTTTTAAAAAAATATAAATAAATTCTGTCAGGTAATAATCCATAATTACGTCATATTTTAATTAATATATCACTTAACCTTTATTTCTACACTGTTGTCTTTGACAGTAAACATCAATTCATGAAATATGATACAAGTTCCTCTAGTTAATACTTTAGATTAGTCTTCCTTACTTTTAAACATATATAGCCATAGTCTCTGCATGTGCAAATCAACTGCAATAAAGCATAATTTTTCAAAAAAAACTTTGTTGAATGAAAATAACCACAAATGAAAATATCTGCATTCCATTACAAGAGAATATACACCCGGAAAACCATTAATTACAGTATTAAAGGCAGAATTAGTAAATAACCTTAATTCTTCATGATATACATTCTTACTTTTTTGCATTGAGTTTCTTTGCTGATCATTTTTGTTAAGACATTCCCATCATCTGTTCTAATAAATGAAAGAATAGTAATGATGCATCTACCAAAGGATCAGATGAATATTTACCATAGTGTTGACACCACTTTTCCCAGCAATGAGTTTATAAAAGGCGTTCATAGAACAATAGATAGGCCTGAGCATTCAGCACTCTAGATTCGGGAACTGTTTGTACATGGACATCACTTACATAAACCCACTGTCCAGGTTGTGCTGCAACGGCATCCCTGAAACCTGAAAAGTAAAGATCATTAACAGAATCTGTCAACTGTAAGTGTAAGTCTAAAAGCACCTAATGTAATAATGTCACTGTATTTCCAACTGAAGCACCCAGCCAGCACCTGTGGAAAGCATTTAGAAACATCCTCCCGGAGTGAAAGGCACTATAAAAATATAAATTTTATTGTAGAATTCTACTGTTTTCAATTCCAACGTCTGTGAAGCTGGGTTGTGCATTCAATTCTGTATTGCAGCATTCAACTTCCACTTAGTGGGATCACAGCTTTACAAAACAAACATCCGAAAAAAAATAGCTATTCTGCTACCAGAAGTCAAATGCCATGATTCACAAGACAAATGCTTATACAGCTTTGTGGACTTCAGGACCGAGAATGGTATTGGTGTATCCTGTAAATTTCTAACCAATACATTTAAAATTCTAAATTTGAATCACATATGGTACACTCCAATGTATACAAGTATGAAAACTATGTGAGGGTTGATGAATTTCATTTTTTCCACAAGGTCAAGATAGGATTAAATGCCAATTGGTAATAGTCCTTGCATTTGATATAGCGCCTTACACATGGTTGAGACGTCTCAAAGAGCTTCACAAAGTGCTGTAAAGTAGATTGACTGTGTATTTTGTGGTGCACCACAGCAGCCAGTTGCACACAGCAATGTCCCACAAATAGCTGTGGAATGAGTGACCACATTTATTTGGAGGATTACTGGCCACTCATCAGGAGAAGCTGCCTTCTCTTTCTGAATAGTGCCATGGGATCTTTAACATCCACCTGAACAGGCAGATGAGACGTCAGTTTAATGTCTCGCCCAAAGGACAGCACCCAAATGCAACATAGTCCCAACACTGCATTGGAGTGTCAGCTTAAACTATGCGATTCCAAGTCCCCATGTCGGGATGGAACCCACAACCTTTTGACTCAAGATACAAGAGTGCTACCACTTTGCCAGGATTGCTCTCACTGAAGAGCAGCACGTGGCTGATAACAAAACATTTGAGCGAATTAAACTATTTGCACTCCTACTCTATAATTATCTCATGCAATCTAAGCAAGGTTGAAAAGATATCCTAATAAATAGATATTTCTTCAGTAATTCAAATCCGTATTCACATTCCTGCAATATTGGTCTCAATGTCAAATTTTAGAGATCTTACCTGAATTATTCTTGCTACATGCAATACGCTCAAACAATTTTTTGTTGGGTATTCTATACTTCACATATGCTATGTAGTGACCTCCACGCATAGACCCACAATGTTCCACGATACCATAAAGACTGTAGAGCACTTGGTTTCCCTCTCCAACATTCTAAAAAGATATGGACACAGAGAAGAAAAACGATGAGAAAGAAAATACAGATAATCTATAAAATGGCTAATAGATTCTTAAGAGGGAATATTCATTCAAGTATACTATTATTGCTCAAGTATAATATTAACTTCTAGTTCCATTGCTCCCATTACATAAAGGAACGTTTGAAAGCACTTGGCAAATGCAGTGATGAGCACGAAGTGGAGGAAAAGGAGATTTAAAGATTTTGAACAAAGGTACAATTCAAATCATAAACTTTTAGGCAGAAATAGAGGTAGCAAGTAAAGTGGGTTTGGAAGAGAGTTACAGAGTGCAGTGACTGAAGGCTTGGCTACCAATAGTGGAGCAAGAATGGGAAACAAGCAAACACAATCATAACTAAAGAGGGTATGAGCGGGCACCTAAATGGGAATTAATATATATTCAGCCATTGCAAAATGCAGTTCAAATAATTAGAACGTTAAGCAAGAAAACACTTTCATACACAAATTGATAGGAAATTTTTGCTACATAAACTCATGTAAATAACCTCACTGATACATATCTGAATAGGAACAGAATTCTTCCTGCACTACACTTTAAAAAGAAAAACAAAGCTTATTGTTGGGCAGAGATTTTGAATAACCAATGAAATAACCAATGAGAATGTTATTTCAAAGCATTTTTGTTAAGCAAAGAACAAACCTTGCAGTTAGATGAACAAAATGGTGCCAAATCCAGTACTAATGGAAAATCCACATGTCTATTCACTTTCCGCAAGCTCAAACCTGCCTGAGGAACAAAATAATTATTTATTCATTTACTCTACATTATGGATGGATTAAAATGTAATGACTGAAGCTGTATTTTGTACTTTTGCTGTTATTACTAAAGAATAACATTATATAAACAAAATATCAAAAGCAAATATATCTCAGTATTTAAAAAATTAAAAGATCCAGACAATGATATCTCAACAACCATCTATAGTAAACGCTAAAGATGCAATCAAATCTATGTATTGCTAGATGAATGCTCAGTATCATTTAAAAGAGGAAGAGACTATCAAAAGTGAACGTGGGTCCATTGCAGGCAGAGACAGGAGAAATTATAATGGGGAATAAAGAAATGGCAGACTCATTAAACAATTATTTTGCTTCTGTCTTCACGTTAGAGGTCATTGAAAACTTACTGAAAATATAGGGGAACCTGGAGGCTAATGTTAGTGAGGAACTTAAAGAAATGAATATCAGTAAAACAATAGTACTAGAAAAATTGATAGGATTAAAAACAATAAATCCCCTGGACCTGATGGCCTGCATCCTAGGGTTTTAAAAGAGTTGGCTGCAGAGATAGTGGATGCTTTGTTTTTGATATTTCAAAATTACCTGGATTCTGGAATGGTTCCCAGTGATTGGAAGCTCACAAATGTAATGCCGACATTTAAGAGAGGTGGGAGACAAAAAATGGGGAACGATAGATCAATCTGACATCGGTGGTAGGGAAAATTCTAGAGTCCTTAATTAGGGACGTCATCGTGGGGTACTTAGAAAATCATAACATGATTAGGCAGAGTCAACATGGCGTTACGAAAGGGAAATCATGTTTAACAAATCTTATAGAGTTTTTTGAGGATGTAACTAGCAGGTTAGATAGGGGGGAACCAGTAGATGTGGTGCATTTGAGTTTCCAGAAGGCATTCGACAAGGTGCCATATAAAAGGCTGTTGCATAAGATTAGAGCCCATGGAATTAAAGGCAATATATTTGCATAGATTGGAGAGTGGCTAACAGGAAGAAAACAGAGAGTAGGGATTAACGATGGGTCCTTCTCAGATTGGCAGGATGTGACTAGTGGAGTATCACAAGGATCAGTGCTTGGGCCTCAATTATTTACAGTCCATATCAATGATTTAGATGAGGAAATAGAACTTAATATATCTAAATTCGTGGACGATACGAAGATAGGTGGGAGAATAAGCTCTGAGGATGACACACGAAGAATGCAAAGGGAAACAGACAGGTTTGGTGAGTGGGCGAGAAGGTGGCAGATGGTATTTGAGTAAATTAGACCTATATTCTCTAAATTAGAAGTGATCTTATAGAAACCTATAAGATTCTTAAGAGTCTTGACCTGGTAGATGCCGTGAGACTGTTTCCCCTGGCTGGAGAATCTAAAACTAGGGGCTATAAGATTAGATTAAGGGTCAGCCTTTTCGAACTGAGTTGAGGAAACATTTCTGAATTTGTGGAATTCTCTACCCCAGAAGGCTGTGGATGCTTAGTCCTTGAACATATTCAAAACTGAGGTTGATAGATTTTTAAAGGATAGAGGAATTAAGGGATATGGGGACAGGGCGGGTAAATGGAATTAGGTTAGAAGATCAGCCATCATCTTATTAAATGGCGGGGCAGGTTCGAGGGGTCAAATGGCCTACTCCTATGTCTTATGGTCTTAAAAGTGTACTTGGAGATAAATTTAAAGAAATATGCATAGCAAAGAGAAAAACAATTGAGAAATTAGTTTTAAATTTCTAAGCCTGTAAATAATGAATAAGAGGTTTACAGCATCCAAATAGAATGGTCTTCAATATAAGATGTTTGGATTTGATTTATTGTTAGATTAAGATTTTTTTAAGAAAGCAGCAGATGACTGTCAGCAACGATTTAAGAACCTTTCACATATAAACATAAAATGAAAACCTTATTAAAATCAGCCCAGTTATAATGCTTTCAAGCAACTTTGTGAGAATTACCTGGTGGAATCTTTTAAGGTGAAGATTTAAGACAGGTGGGACGGCAGTAATCAACATTTGCTTCCGAGCATTTGTGTACACAGGCTCAGGCTTTTTCTCTACAAAAAAAATAAGATTAAACAAGCATAAACAAGCACATGGAAAATGTACAAAATGTAAAAGGAGGAAGTTATAACTATTTGCGGAAAGAGCCAAGTAATAAATCTGGTATTACTGAAAGCTTCCAGATATAATAATAATAATAATAATCCTTGCATTTGATATAGCGCTTTTCACGTCGGGAGGACGTCCCAAAGCGCTTCACAGAACATACTGTAAAGTGAATTGACTGTATATTTGTGGGCGAACGCGGCAGCCAATTGCGCACAGCAATGCCCACAAACAGTCGTAGATTGAAAATGACCAATTTAATTATTGTTTTTTTTTTGGAGGGATTATTATTAGGCTCTGTGTGGAGTAAGGAAACTTGCCCAAGGTTTCGCCCTGCCTGGAATTGAACTCAGGTCTCTCACTTGCAAAGCGGGTGCTCTAACCACTGAGCTACAGGACTCCACAACTAAGAAGCTGCCAATAAGTCTAACACAACAACACAAAAGGCATAAGAAATGGAAGGTTTATGTTATCTAACAATTTATTTATCAACTTTCATTTTAGAAAGATGTCTCAAAAGACTTAAAACACAAATATTTTACTTTCAGTGGAGGAGGTAGAGGAGGAGGTTTTTTTTCCTGGTGTCCTAGCCTACAAATGCAGAGAAAATACAGTTTACAGTGAAATCCTGTGAGCAATGTTTAAGACATCCTCCCAATGTGAAAGGCACTATATCAAATGCAAGGATTCTTATTATTATTATTACCATTGTTCTGTAACTGTTTACTAGGAGATGCACAAGAGTTTTATAGATTGATGTATTTACTCCAGACACGCTTAGTTTCTCTTCAAAAATTATAGATATTCTTTAAAAGTCAGGGACTCTGTGTATGAAACGTATGAAATGTATGTTTTTTAAACACAGAACACTAATTCATCAGTGTACCTGGGTTGTGTTAATAATGTAAAACAACACTAGATGGCAGTGTTCACTAATTGTAATAAAAACATTAATATTAACCAAGATACTAAATACTTTGAATGTTTGATTTTATAACAAAATAACTATCATCCATAGAGGTAAACCCAGTATGGTAACATTTATAGATTAGATAAATAATTGTAAGATGCTCAAGTTAATTTGTGAATTATGCCTGGATTATACTGGGGGCAAAAGTTCAGCATCGGATGTTGCTTTAGAAACAACACAAGTGTCAACTATGGTAATTCTGTGAGTCCCATTCCTTCAATAACCTTCATAGCCAATCAAAGAACTTGGAGAAGGGGGGGAAGAAGAGCAGGTAAAAATAGGGCTTGGTGCCTCCTGATGAAATAGAAAGTTTATACACTTAATAATAATCTCTGCATTTGACACAGCGCCTTCTCACTTCTTCGAGACGCCTCAAAGCGCTTCACAGAATATACTGTAAGGTGAATTGACTTGTATATTTTGTGGGTGAAAATCCACTCATCCCCAAAATGCATGTTCTTTCTCATCTTGATGAGTCTAACACAATACAGTGTACTGCATAAGTGTGCTGCTGGGGTAAGTTGATATTTAACCAAATACTGCTTGATTATTTTGTAGTTTGGTGGGTTACTGTTTGTTCCACAAGTACCTTGCCCAAGTGACCAATCTTCATGTGAGTTAGAGAGATTTGGCATGTCATTGGACAGCATCATTGTGGATGGTATCACAAGCCCATTCTCAGACACACCTCAAGAGGGATGTAATTGGATGGCAATAAGGAACAGGAATTTGACTGATTTTCTCCTCCGCTCTAGTTTCCCTGTAATTGTTTGTCTGTCTTAGTGCTGAACTGGGTGGTGATTGTATTCACAAAGTCATCTGCATCTCTACAGTTGAGTAAAATATTTCTCCCATAGTGCTTTGTAATTATCTGACACCCACCTGCTGAATGTGCCTTCTTTTGTTGTTTTTGCCTTTTTTCTGTACACTTTTCACACAACAGTTTATTATTACCCATAAGGAGATCCACAGATGTGAACTGATGGAGGCAGGATTGAAGTGAACATTCCTTGGGTTTGGCAACATAGCTCTGAGACAGCGTCTGAAATGCTGTAGTTGGGTTTTTTGATATGACAGATCCTGCTCTTGTATCTTGAATGTTGAATGAAACACAATCTGTCTGTTCCTCAATAACAGAATCAATAATTAGATTTTCATTTTTGATACTGTTGAGGCTGAGCTTCGACATTGCACTGGATATAGAATCATTATAACTGAGGTCCTTGTGTTTAGATTGCACCAAATCACCATTGAATAGCACGTGGTTGATCGTTGCCATATTAAAATTGGAATCTATGTTGCACTTCAGGGAATCCACTTGTTTTGAAGGATTCTCACATTCGGATGCTTCACCATCTGCATCATTGCTTCCATCTGATTGATTGCCATCTTTTTCACTGCCTTCGGATTGACTAGGGTTATTGGCTTCTTCCAACTTGGGCTGACAAAGTGTCAGATTACTGTTCTCCTCTTGGTGTTCATTACTTTGTTCTACTGAAGCATGCCAACTTCTCTCATCGTCTATGGATCTATTCCTTCCTTTTATTCTTTGTTCGTTTGCTTGACTCTGCTAACGCACAACAATGAAAAGGTGAGGTCTTACAACGTTAATACCTCAACCTGTGAAGGTTGAATCAAGCAAGACAAAATTTACAGCATCCTTATTCACTCACATTAGCCACTATAAAGAATTGAAAATTCAACTAATGGATTACCTAACACAAAATGAAATGGGAGGGGAATATTTTAACCTCTCAGCAAAAAAAGAAAGTCATGACTTGCATATGTACGAAGGAAATATTGATGTGCACAAAATCATTAGACCATCTTAAATATACCAAGTGGTAGACATTTTGCAAATAGATTAAGATACTTTATTCATCCTTTAAGTATATCATTGTAAAATACATTGACATTTAGATCATTGTCTAAGAATGATTAAATAGTTTCAACACAAAATTAAATTGTGGGAAATGTATGAATTTCCATCTATGTGACAAATGGACAGACTTTGTCAAATTTTTTGATGGAAGAAGAGTTAATAAAACCCACCTGGTTTAACCATATGTAGCTGTACTTTGAAGTGTAGATTTATTTTCCAATATTACCTGATATAATGTTTCATCTTTAGTAACTAAGTAAAACATACATAGACAATTGCACAAACACTCCATTTGTCCAATACTGTACACTTAAATGTTCTTGCATCATATCCTAAGAAAGTGAGAATTTATCACATTATTTACAATTTCATGTAGAGGGAGAATACTAATTAATCACACTGGAATAATAAATGATAATTTAAAGAAAAATTCAAGCAAGTCTAATTTGGTTTGGGGCTACTTTATCATCATGACTAATACAATTAATCTTTGGTCATCTAATATTTTAATAGTTTTATTTTCTCTCTTTGCCTTCAACTCATTAAAAAATCTGTAATTTCAGGGAAGGACTATTTGCAAAAGTGAGAAGGACCTTGATAATGAATATCAATTAACATATCACAATGGAGGTGATTATGGGAGGTGAAAAGAGAAAAGTTACCAATTCTTACATGACATAAATTGGTAGTTTGGATCCTTAACATGGTACAGCATTATAATATGGCTTGTGATGAGGACTCTTTAAATGCTCTCCCAATTAAACTTCCAAATGCGTGTAACACTCCTGGGTCAAGAAGCATTGATGCTTGTTGTTGGTGACATGTCGGTATTCTCCTTCATTTGCTCATCTTTCAGTCCTTTTATTTATAGCCTATTCAACAGACCAACACCAATACAACAATGTACCCTTACCTTGCATTTTGTTAAAGCTGATTTCCTGGCATTCTTTGGTTGATATTTAGTTGGGGTAGAAGACATAACACAAGTGTCCTGCTTACTTGACATTGAGATATTTTCCTGAGTTTCTGCATCCTGTATGGTCTGATTTTTATGTATTCTTCCTAAAGGCACTGGTTTTGCAGCCTGATTAGGGTTTAAAAA
This sequence comes from Callorhinchus milii, assembly GCF_018977255.1. Lineage (NCBI taxonomy): Eukaryota > Metazoa > Chordata > Chondrichthyes > Chimaeriformes > Callorhinchidae > Callorhinchus > Callorhinchus milii. The sequence goes on along the minus strand of NW_024704744.1, from coordinate 47,742,330 downwards.
ACATTACAACTATTGTGCTGGAAAACACAATATCAGCATTTGAATTGTACAATATCACTTTTAGATCAAACTTTTTTTTGAAATAAAAGCTTGGAAAACAGCTTATTTGTATTTTTGTACTGACAGCCATTTTCAAAGAAGTTACTGAGCACTATCTATATTATTCAGAGTTCGAACATATCAGTTGGGACTCATTTGCATTAGCAAAGGCATTGAATGCAGATTAAAAACAAAGCAGTAAATAGATCAAAATTTACCACTATGAAAATAGCAATACTCTAGAACTGGGTGGTCCAATTTGAGAAAGGTCTGCGGGCCGCATAAGCAATATTTTGTGTTTCCCTTACATAACACCACTTACACAGCAACTTTTTCATGTTGGAAGGACATCTTGACTCTGTTGGCTGGGCACCTGATCTTGGGGTGGGAGGTAAGAGAGGTGGGATGGGAGGGAAAAAGCTAACCAAAAGCGTGGTCAAAGAGTTAGGTTTTGATGTGCCTTGAAAGAGGGGAGGGAGGGAGCGAGTAAGAGGGACGCCACTAATGGAACTCCAGAGAGCGGGGGCAGAATGGCGATAGGGGGGCAAAGGGGTGGGGGGACATAAAACTAGCTGAAGAGAATGGCTGGATCGGGAAGTCGCAGAGGTAGGGTGAGGAGGGAGGTGGAATGAAGGACATAGAGGAGTTTTTCACTGGGGAAAGAGGGAACTTTCTATGAGGAAATGCACTGCATGGCCAAGGAAGACTCCGATCATCTGTCCTGACAGTGAACCATGAAACACTGCCCTCAATTCTCCTTTCTCTCTCTGCTCTCTCATTCTTTTTGTTTCTCTCTCTCCCGCTCTCCCTCAATCATTCCCTCTCTCTACCCCCCTTTCTCATGCACTCTCTCACACGAACACTCTCTCCTTCTCTCACACTCTCTCTCTCTTATTGTCTCACTCCCCTTCTCACACCCTCTCTTCCCTCTCACACGCCACCTCCCCAATCAATCACTCTCTTCCCCCTCACCTCATCTCTCACACACTATCTCCCTCTCTCAATTACTCTCTCCCACACACAAACTCTCCATCCCCTCTAACGCTCTCTCAATCTCCCCCTCGCTCTCTATTTTTCACCCCTCCCCAGATTTGTTGCAGCATTTAATATAATAAATATATATAGTATATAATATATATAGTATATAATATAATAATCCTTGCATTTGATATAGCGCATTATCACATCTTTCAGAGTATACTGTAAAGTGAATTGACTGTATATTTTGTGGGCGAAATGTGGCAGCCAATTGTGCACAGCAGTGTCCCAGAAACAACAACAACAAGATTACATTTGTATAGCGCCTTTCACGTCGGGAGGACGTTCCAAGACGCTGGACAGTGTACAGCATTTCAGACCCCAGCTGGGGTCAGGGGGGGAGAAGGGAGGGGAGGGGAAGGGGGTGACCAATGGCATGGTCGAAGAGGAGGGTTTTGAGGCGGGACTTGAAAGAGGCTAAGGAGGGGGTGAGTCGGAGCGATTGGGAGATGGAATTCCAGAGGTTGGGGGCAGAGTGGCTGAAGGTGCTCTCAACAATGGTAGGGTGGGTGGGTTGGGGACGTGGAGCCTGAGGTGCAGAAGCGGTGGCACGAGCCGATCAGGAGGGCCTCAGTCTTGTTCACATTTAAATGTAGGAAATTTGCCCTCATACAGGACTTGATATCCGACAGGCAGTCTGTCAGTACAGCAGTGGTCCTGGAGTTGAGGGTAGAGGCAGAAAGATAGAGTTGGATGTCATCCGCATACATATGGAAATTGACCCCATATCTGCGGATGATGTCACCAAGGGTGACAAACAGTCGTTAATCAAACGACAAAATTATTATTTATTTATTAATTATGAATCACCATCACAGCATCATATTTAGGATCTGCAATGTTTTAAAAATAGGAGTGATTTGTGAATTATTACACAAACAGACATGGGAGAAATTCTTTACAAAAGGAAATTTACACCACAGGAAAATACAATTTATATTTCAAATATGCATTAATTTAAGGTCACATTTTTTTTACAAAATAATTTCCAGACCTATTTCATGCAACAACGTAAACACAATGTCACCTTATTGTGTTTTACTTGTTGTATTCGTTACTTTGCAATGTTCATTATTCTTCATTTGAGAAATTACTAGATTCCTGCCAGAAAGCATATATACATGCATCATAATCGGGATATTGAAGTTTGATTGTCACTTAACACGTGTCATAAGTAGAGTATTTGTCTTACCCTTTCTTCTATAATTGGAAGTGAAAGATCAATGAAGGGCTCTTTAACAGTTGAAATCTGAAACACAATTATTTCAAAGATAATCATACACAACTCAAAGGGCAACAATTAAACTTTCTTTCACAACAGAATACCGCAACATATAAACAGAACTAAATTATAGTTTATTACTGATCAAAAGAAAGCAATTTCCAATAAAAGGATAGAACAACAGATGCACAAGACTAACTTTGAGATGAAATCATAAACCCACGAGACATTCTTTAGCTGTTCTAAACCCATTCAGTCTCTCAATCAGGTTGGAGTCTCTAATCATTTATTGGCTTAATCTTTTCCAAGAATAAATATTGTGCAATGAGTTCTGAGGAGGGTTCCAGAGACTCAGTTTAATGTGGAAGGGTCCACAGAGCGTATTATATAGCTTTGCGACATACCTGCTTCAATGTTCCTCAGAAAATAATTACTAAATTGTGTAGAAAATCCTTCCACTGAAACTTTAAACTACAAGTTTCAAGTTATATGTTTAATAATCATCTTTACGATTTGACAATGGGAAATCTTCATGACTTCCTAAACAAGGTAAATCATAAAGACTGCTCGGGACTAGATTGCTAATGTCATTGAAAAGTGTTAAAACGCTTCATAAGTAATTACTGTCATGTATACTGAACATAATAACAAAGTCCCCAAAACAGCCATAAGGGAAATAAGCAATTCAACTAGGATTGTTGCACAAAACACCAGGATAAACTGTCTTCCCTTTGTCCAATAACAATATCATCAAGGGTTCGTTAACATCCACTTGAACAAACTGATTTTTTTNAATATATCATCTGAAGAATGATACTCAGAGTACTACCCCAGTACTGAAGTATTAGTCTAGTCTGTGAACTCACATCTCCACAAAGAACCTGAACTCATAAACATCTGACTTAGAGTATTATTAGCAGAGCAAACCTTTAACCAGAAATTATTCAAGTGAGAAGTTGCAATTGTGAAAAAGTAACAGAAGCCCAATTCTTTTAAGAAAATAAAAACATACAGATTAAAAATTTGGCTAGATCTGCAGTTCATTATAATGAATGTATATGTTTAGCCTATCTAAAAGTTGCCGCGTTTCACCCACAAAATATAGTCACTACAATTTACAGTATATTCTATGAAGCGCTGTGAGACGTCTCGAAGATAAGGCCCTATATCAAATGCAAGGATTATTTTTATTATTATCTAGTTAGAAAAAGGTTTAAATATTTTAGGTTTACTACAGTGGAACACAAGTTATGGTAACTAATACTCACATGTGAACATTCCTCACACATGATGATATTAATCAGCTCTCCAACAAAGATTTGATCAACAAAGTTCATCTTCACACCTTCTTTGCCGTATACTGAAACAAATCATAAAAATTAAAATTTAGGTCAAAACTAATGAGTTAATTTAAATTTAACAATGCATACAATATTATAATAGAATTTACATTTATATAGTGCCTTTCACGTTGGGAGGAAATCTCACAAAGTGCTTAACAATGCTGGAGGTGATCCCCAGTGATGTGGAGGGGAAGATGACCGATAACAGGGTCAAATAGGTATCCTTTACGTCATGCTTTGAACAAGTTGTTAAGACCAAAGTGTTTTCCAAGTTATTTAGATTATTATTGCCGCAGCTTTTATTCTAAAAAAGTGGGTCATAGAACCTTGTTATAATTGTAATGCAGGACCATTTATAGTGTGATTGAGGTGTGGATCCCAACATTTACTCATCAAAAAATGCACCCAAAAAGCTTCAAATCAAATGGTCTTGCTTCAAAATGCCAGCCAGATAATTACGCATTAAGTAAGGGCTAACGTCCAGTTCATCAGGTGACTGTTGTCACTTCTTGACACTTTCGTCAATTTTCTGCATATTTTTACAGTGGCTGTGGAAGCGCTTACTTGCGATTCCGCCTTGTTATGACCTTGAATCGGAATTTATGGACCCCAACTATCGTGTTATGATGGGTCACTCTTGAATTAGTTCTTTTGATTTTGTTTGAAAGATACAGCTTGCCAAGTTCAAGCTGCTGCAACTACACCAGATGGCGCCTTTGAGCCATGCAACTTTACCTTTTACTTTCCGTTTGGTCTCCTCATCAGCAGTTTTGACTGTTGGATTGTTGAAAGCTTTCAAGATACCACTCTGTATACGCTGTATAACAGATATAAAAGCATCAGTACATTACTTATGCCATAATACCAGTAAATATAGTCACTGCCTCAAATATTTGCTAACTTAATCACTAATGTGAGAAAATGATGCCAACATCAAAAAAGACATAAGGTCTAAGAAGAATCTGGGTTAGATATTACAGAATAGAAGTTCCATATTTCTTACAAGTTTATTTTGGGAGAACAATAGCCAGCATAGAATCCACTAAGCTGACTTCTACCTTGAGACATTTTTAAAATCTAGTGAAAAATTGAAGGATCAAAGAAAAAATGTCTAGTAGTTTTTAATAAGTTCAAAATAGGTCCTTTTAAGAAGTTATTTTAAATTTATAATTCGTTTCTTTAAATGCACATTAATTTAATTCCAAATGAACATAATTGCTGATAGCACACTTGGTAAATCAATATCAATTGGGCTTGTATTTACTTGTGAAATAAAAGGCAAAAGTTCTTAGCTATCTGATGGAGTTACGTTGAAAACAATTGCCATATATAGCATTAACCTTTGCCAATTAGCAAGATAGGATCATTAATAGTAATTTTAAGGCTTAATTTCAGAATTATAAAACAAGGCACATCTTAGCAAAATAAGTATATGCACAATTTTTACCATCATTGTGAAGAATGCCCAGTTTAAATTTTGCTGTACTTAAGTTTAATGCATTTGAGAACAAATGATGTATAAACAAGACTGAGTTAATAAGTATTTAAACAAATTTCCATGTTATTGCTATAACTCCATACATTCATTTTAATGAAAAAGTTAAATAAAAAACAGACCCTAGGCTTTGGTACTTTCCTGTACATTGACTGTTTTACAGAAGCCAAGACTCCAGCTAATCCTATGAGCACCCATGTTGCATTGAACACCCATGTTGTATTGTATTTGAGCACCCCTTTGAACCAGCAAGAAAACATACAGGGCAGCTTTAAACATTCCATATACTGCAAGACATGGTGTAAAAACCACATTTCATGCATTAATTTGTAAATCTAGGGCATGACGTGTAGTTCCAATTGCAAATGACCTTTTGTCCATGACATAAAAGCTGTAATACAATTTATATAGCTATTAAATGCTAATTAATTGCTGAATTAATTCAATTGTTTTGCCTGGAAATTTAAGGAATCCCCGTGTTGCAGGATTCAATCACTAGAAAATGAAAACTTTCTGGGGAAGCTTTTTTTTTAAAAAAAGGAAACATTTTGCTTTTATTTCTGATAAGATTCTTAAAAGCAGTCAAGCAACCTAAAGCTTTTTTTTAAAATCAATCTCTACCGGTGACATTTCAACAAACATATTTCTATAATCCATGCAAGTTTAAATGGCCAGATAGGGCAGATAATTTGGACGAGTACAACCCCGGCAGATTTAAAATAAAATATAGATTTGGACCAAAAATACCACTGTAACTTTGATTTTTTTTTATAAACAGAAGAAAATTGTTTAGCACTGAAGTTGCAAAATCTTTCCTTTTTGCAGCACTTGTGTTGACATATTCAGCAAACTGAAATGCTGCCCAGTGAGCTACCGAAACCTAACCAGGCCTTTTTCTAAGTATAAATATAGTACAGCTGAGGAGGAGCTTTATGTATACCCAATATAAGCACAGGCTTTTAAGTCAATCTAAATTACTTACTCAGGTTTCTAAATATTAGAAATGTTTTTTAGTTGACATGCTTGGCAATGCAATTACTAATATTGGGATATAATGTGTAGTGTTTTGTAATGGGATTTGTTTAATAAAGAAACATGAAGTACTTCATGGCAATTAATTGAAATTCCATTACAATACCATGTATTTTCAGAGCAGAATTATTGTGATGCAACCCAACACACTTTCTTCTTTGGTTTCTTTAATAAGGAACTCAGTTATAAATCACTTCATATTTAGATCCCATTATGATTGTACTAAGAAGTGAATTTTGATTTTTTTTGAAAAATACAGAACATTGTAAAAACAATTCAAGTTGCATATACTCCTGATGACTGTCTGAGCTGGTATGTTTAATGAACAGACCAAAAAATGTATTTCTGTCCAATTGCAGTTAGCCTGATTCCATTTCACAGGCAGTCAACAATGCTACATTGCTTTTATGAAGATGTATCAAACTACACAGCAGGGAGGTGGGGACCAGCAGGATTTGAAGTATGGTAGTAAAATAATACTATATAGAGGAATAAGGATACAATATGCTCCTCTTAAAAATATTAACTTATAAATGATGAGTATTTACTACTGTAACATTAATCCGATTTATTACTGTAACATGCGTACAACTAAAATGAACAGTTGCATTTAAATAACAAGTAAAGATTTGACTTCTGTTTGGCATTAGCACATCTTCAGTTTTCCAAAGACAGCATTATTTACTGGTTCCATTATTTTAATTTATTTCTATTCAATATATAATTTAATATTATTTAATACACCCTATTATAATCTTTCTGTACGTTAAAATCTCATGGGATCAACATCAAACAAAATATGCCCTCAGATTAATTTGAAATCAGTGCAAGAGATTTTGTCTTGAACTGGTTGAGTTCTACAAGTTTAAATATCAGTGCAATGAGCTCATAATGTGATTTACCTGTCAACCCATAAAGCATAACCATAAGTCAAGATACTGCATTGGGACTCCAGAGAGAATGATCAATCTCAGAAGAGGTAATATGTCTACAGCATAGTGAGAATTGAAAGTGTTAAAATATATTGCTTTCTAACAGAGTAACTATTAAACACAAGGGTATTTAGAAATATAGAACCCTATTAATTAGTTTTGCTAAAAAAATAGAAATCCATATCCTCAATAGAACTGAATAATGTGGTTTGACATTCTCCCCTATTGGACAGTTCTGAGACCTTTTTTTTAAATTGAAGGCTTCATAATTAGTACTGAAGCACTTTAGTCAGAGGGAAAATTATTTATTGATTTGGTTTTAAGAAAAACAATTATTTAACTGAAAACTAGTTATTTTTTTATCAAAGATAATATTGTAAAATGATGGTCTTCTCAACAACACACTGATAAATGGGTTATGTATTTAAAAACAGTACATAAACATTTAAAGAAAACATGAGGAAGCACTGATATATAATTAAACTCATGTTTGTTGCCCTACTTTAATGCAATATTGGTCAATTTGTGAATTCAACCTGGTCAGTCAGTTTGTTCTCCCTTTGCAGTTTCCACCCTATGGCCAACAATCTAGACACACAAGCAGTCAATAGATAATTGCTCAGCTGAATACCCCTAAATAGGTTTAGGACCATCAGTAGGCCCTTTTGTAGAGCTTTGTGCATTGAACCATCTATTTAGGTCAACAAAGACATCATCCCTGCATGGTCAGGGTGCTAGTGACAGTGCTGAAATACATTAATCAATTAGCAGCAGGCTTCAGCCACTTCTGAATCTCAGCACAAACCAATCTATGGCAAATATTGGAAAAAACTACCCTGCAGGAGTTGTCGATTGTCATCCCACCCTATCTTCATTAACCCCCCTACCCCCCAGTCAAGGTCTGATTCTGATTTCACACTGAAGTGAACGTGGATACGTCACTCAAGAAGCTAATGTCTGACTTGTAAACAATAGCAATCAGGTTTAGTTTTCATACTGCATTTCTTGGTTTATAAACACAGTCATCGAGTTTGAAGGGATTTGTTAAGTTCAGTAGCTGGGATAATACATGCATTTTATAACCTGCACTTCAGTGGGTTTTCTAAACAGCCTGAACAAGAAAATGTTAGTGGTGGTAATCTGCTAAAGGATTCTGGTGGCAGGCACATCGCTGCAGGCTCTCACTCAACACCACATGGTAGTGACACTCCACAACAATAACTCGATTAACAGCTGTGGTGTTCCCAGGACAGACAATGCTGTGGCTGCTCGGGTACCCGTGGTTCTGACTGGCACAACTGTCACTGCTCTACAGTTTGAATAGATCCATAGACCTGCCAGTCTAATTTTGTCACACCGTCTAGAACCCTTCAAATCATTGCTGTGTCTCTGTTCCACTAGCTGTGCCTCTCACTATTCTGCCCAAGGATATACAATGACCATTAAAAATAATTTACTGTTTAAATTGAAAATGGACTTAATTGAATAGTACAAAGCATAGTGCAGACCACAGGTGCCCTTTTATTTTTTTAAAAAAATAACAGTTTGATGCAACTTCACTAACTAATGAATACAAAAACACCTTGAAATATTGTCAAGGTCATTTTCATGTTTCCTCTTTTTTTTAATCACATTCTTCCCTCATATTACGATCTTTTGCACATCTATGTGAAGATAGTAAGCAGACAGGCAGAAGCCCATTTACAGGTTTGTGCATGACACATTTTAACTGGGATGCATATGCAATACTGGTGTACTGTGGACCTGCGTTTACTGGAAGCACGGGACAACTAACCTCTGGTGTTATCTAGTTGACTTCCTGTACTAAAAAGATGGCTGACATCTGGGTCACCATGCCACTGCTATCGCTTCTTTTGCACTGTACAGCATACACGCTTTGCACAGGAATAATAATGCTGCATTTGATAAAGCGCCTTATCAAGTCTTTGAGACATCTCACAGAATACACTGTAAAGTGAATTCACCGTGCCTTCAGCTCCCCTCTCGACTCTCTTCCTCCTCCTCGCTCCCTCCCTTCCCTCCCCTCACCCTGACCATTTCCCCCCTCCTCTCTCCCTCCCTTCCCTCCCCTCACCCTGACCATTTCCCTCCTGCTCGGGTCATGACCCAACTGTGCAGCGCCTTGGGACGTCCTCCTGACGTGAAAGGCGCTCTATAAATGGAATCTTGTTGTTGTTGTTGTTGTTGTTGTATATTTTGCACGCTGCACTATATGTAGAATTACAGTTAATGTCGCTCCACGTAGGAAACACTGTCGTCTACTTTGACAATGGTGCTTCTGGTGCATAGTGTACATAGCGGCACGTGCTGCATACAGTGCAGAGTGAAAATGATATCAGCAGAAACTTGGAAGATGGTTATTGTTACACTTGTAACGTGACCACTGAGATACTAACTGTGACAACTGTGTTATAACAGGGTTGCCCTAAATCTCTGAATTGTGTGCTGTAAAGGTTGACTCCCCTTCCAGTTACTTTTTGCCTCACTCAGAAAGAAATACTCTTGCCATTTCCAGTTTGGTTGAAACTAATATTGACCAAAATCTCCAACACTCGAATAAGGGCACCTTGGGGCAAAATAGATCAGTCTTTTAACTTCCATTAATACATGCATGCAATGCACAAGAATGCCAGGGGTAACACTCTTTCAACATAGTCGATCAGAATATACTATGGTTTTGACCAAATTAGACCAAAACTGAACTCAACAGGTCAACACCCACCAATGCAACTTGGCAAGTACTGTAAAAATCACCCACTGGTCATCCAATAGTTCCTTTGATTACTTTGGATCAGGAAGCACCAAACATTAGAACATAATGGTAAAAGAGCCTAAACTTTAATAAGTGGTAGCATGTGCCAAGCAATAACCATCTTCAACCCAGTCACTTTCTCCTGACCTTCAATGGCACAACAATCGCCGAGCCCCCCATTATCAACTTCTTGACGGTCACCATTAACTGAGCCAATCATATCAGCATAGTAGCTGCAAAAGCAGGGCAGAGACTAAATATTCTGGGAAGAGTGGCTCACCTCTAACTCCTGAAAGCTTCTCCCCATCTACACTGCTCAGAATAAGCAGCGTGATGGAATACTCGTCACTCGCCTGGAGGGGTGCAGCTAAAACATTTGAGAAGTGTCAACACTATACAGGAGAAAGCAGTTCTCTTGATCGGTATCTCAGTCACTTAAGTTAAGATTCGCTCTTCTTTCACCGATGCATTGTGGCTAAGTAAGTAAGTAACATGGGAATTTTTGCGATTACCTTAGTTTCCTCAATTTTTAAGGCATCCAGCAAATAGTGAAGTAGTTCCTGGCTATCTTGTTGCTGAAACCCCTTGAACCATGGAGCTCTGTTGAAAATGAAAAAAGAAACTGGTAGCAACCTGATACAGAAAAATCATGTAGAGCAGTAACAAATTCATGAACCCACACGTACAATACAATATATTTATACATTTATATAGCGTCTTTTACGTCGAGAGGACGTCTCAAAACATTCACAATGTTGGCTGAACACCTGAGCCTCTCTAACTCTCAAAATAAGTAGTGTGATGGAATACTCACCACTCGCACGTAGGGGTGCAGCTAAAACACTTGTGAGGCTCAACACCATACATAAGAAAGTAGTTCTCCTGATCTGCACTCCAACCACTCAAATTAAGGGGGAAGAAGGCAGAGGACTGAAAATAGTGGTGGTGGGAGGAAAGATGATTGAAGGCATGATCAAAGTGGGAAGTTTTGAGGTGGGCTATGAAAGTGGGTAGGGATGGGGCAAGTCAGAGAGACTCTGGGAAGGAGTTCCACTATGATTGCAGATTCTATCAGCATAAATTAGTTTAGACAACAGATGCTTTATTAATCACAGTATGTCATAAGCGTCACTCTACTCCTTCCTGAATGACCAACACAAGTATGCCACTTTGGCAGTAATAAGCTGGGCCAATAGGAAAGTGCAGCCGCACGTTTCCCATGGAACCTACTACAAACTCACTCCGCTACAAACCTGCCATGTTGTAGTCTCTGGCCCGGGGTTGTGCGGTTCCGACACTGAGAGGCAGGAGGTGGTGAGCTCCTGTAGCCTCGCTGTTGTGTCTGCCCGCAAACAAATGGCCACACAGTTTTTGTTAAAGAAGCAATTAATAATTTTTTTGCAACAATCTAACATGTGTTATTTCCTTATGTTTAATTTTAACCAATAAAGTGAAAAAATGTAGCAGTAAAATGTACCTCAACAGCACCATTCAACGCCCCACAATTTTCTGCAAAGGTTGTCAAACACACCTGCAATTTTTGGGAAATATTTCCAAACTTTTATATTGGCCCAGGTAATAAGTCACTTTCATCAGGTAATAATAATAATCTTTAATAATCCTTGCTTTGATATAACGCCTTATTACGTCTTCAAGACATCTCAAATCGCTTCACAGATGTACAGTGAATTGACTATATATTTTGTGGGAGAAACACGGCAGCCAATTGTGAACAGCAGTGTCCCATAGTCGTGGATTAAATGACCAAATTAGTTTTTTTTAAAAAAGAGACTATTACCCCGGAAGAGCAATCCGACAAACGACTAGCAACCTGGTTGCTATTTACTGCTAGGTAAACAGAGGTGTGTGGAGTAAGAAAACTTTCCCAACGTTTCGCCCTTCCTGGGAGTCGAACCCAGGTCCTCTCGCTTGCGACGCGAGTGCTCTATCCACTAAGCTACAGGACTCCACACGTTCTATAGAAGTGATTAGTTCTTCAGTAGTAGGGTGGGAGAGGAAGCAGGGAGATCAAAGGCATGATCGAAGAGGAGGGTTTTGAGATGGGGCTTGAAGGTGGCAAGGGAGGTGAGGCGGAGGGACTGCGGGATGGAGTTCCAGAGAGTGAGGGCAGAGTGGCAGAAGGCCCACCTGCCAATAGTAGAGCGAGTGAGGCGGGTGATATAAAGCAGGCTGGAGCCCGTTGAGCGGAGGCAGCGAGCAGGATGGTAGGGGTTTAGGAGGGCACAGAGGTAGGGGGGAGCAATACCATGGAGGGCTTTGAAGGTGAGGACCAGGATCTTGAACTGCATCCTCTGTGTGATGGGAAGCCAGTGGAGTTGGGCAAGGATGGGAGTGATAGGGTCACAGAGCCTAGTGCGGTAGAGGACACGAACTACAGAGTTCTGGATGATTTGCAGCCAGTGGAAGGAGGAGTTGGGGAGGCCGACAGTGGCAGAGGCCGGGCGATGTTGCGGAGGTGGGCAAGGCAGAGCGGGTCATGGTGCAGATATCGGGTAGAAAGGATAGTTGATCAATAGACCATTGATCTATTCATTTAAATTTCCCAAAAGATTCCCTTGACACATGTATCTCTTCGCTTAATGTAGAATCCTTCAATTTGCAGCAGATATTCTATTCATTTTTATTGACTTCATTTGCCTGAGTTACGACTCCTTGATATATCTGCAGTTTCTAAAATTTTAAAGCTGGAAGCCACATCTAGAAACAGGCAGTCGGCAATGTGTGAGTGTAAAGTGCCCACAGCCTTACAACAATCCCCGTAACTTTTTTTTAAACCTAAGGTAGGAGGCAGCCAAGATCTTATAAATAGTTTATACACTGTAAGATATGCACCTGGACCATTCACTAAGAAATTAAATTCAATAATATAAAAGACACTACTGAATAGGAAGTAAAAAATAGGAGTTATGCGGTAGGAACAGAACTTGGCATGAAGCATACTGAAAGAGATTCAAGTCTTATTGGATTGATCACTCACAATGGCAAAATGGTGCGAGACAGCAAAAAGCATGATAAACAAGTTACTGGGGTACTCTGAGAACTCAGCTAAGTTCCGATCACCAGAACTTATGCTGAACCTGTAGATGCCAGCCTGGCTCAGTTGGTAGCACTCTCACCCCCAAGTCAAAAGGTTGTGGGTTCAAGCCCACTATCAGCCTTTGAACTCAGTCTAGGCTGACACTTGAAGTGTTGGAGGATGATGCAATGTTAGAGGCTCTTTCCTTCAGATGAAACATTAAACCAAGGTCCCACTCGTCTGCTCCTGAACAGATTGACTACAAGATCCTCACACACACATCCAACTACCTTCACGCCCAAGCATCTCCCTACCTCTCTGAACTGTTCATACCTCAATCCTCTACTCGGCCCTTTGCTCAGCTAACACAGGCCTACTGTCAATACTTAAACCTCTCTACCCCTAAACTCTGGAACTCTCTGCCTCAATCTCTCTACCTCACCATTTCTTTACCTGCATTTGGCAGGCACTGGCCTGCTTCATTTCCCCGCCTTGCCCACCCCACGATCAGTTTTCAGCCATTCTGCCCCCATTCTCTGGAACACCATCTTGGAGTCCCTTCACCTCGCCGCCCTTGCCTCCTTCAAGGCCTGTCTAAAGACCTTCCTCTTTGACCATGCCCTGGTCACATTCCCACCTTAACCCCTATTGGCTACCACTCTTCTCGAACCCAGCCCCCCATTCGGGTGCAAGCCCTCGACTGTCCAGTGCCTTGGGACATCCTTCTGATGTGAAAGGTGCTATATAAATGCAATTTGTTGTTGTTTAATCCCACCTTCCCCTTGCTCAGTGTCCAACCCCACCACTGCACAGAGTTCTGGGACATTGGCTTCTATAAAGCGAGCTGTATAAATGCAAGTTGTCGTTAATCATGTATTTCGACAATCTCTAGGAACCTAAACTATCTTTTGCAATCTGCCTGCCGAGTCTCGCGAAGACTGTATTCTAACAAACCACTTTTACGTTTTAACCACTTTTTAAAGTTCCAGTTTTATATTCATAAATATATTTTCCCAGCAGCCATTTAGTATTGCCCCAGCCTCAAACATCAGAATGTTTAAAAACTTCACATGGTATAGCACATCAAGCTTTCCCAAGGTACTGAATATTACTCAAGTAATTTTGTGATCTTGTTGACAACATTCTAGAAAAGCCTGCTTAAAAGTATCTTGATCAATAAATGCAAAACGTTAAAACATACAGAATAGACTTTCATCCCTCCATTAAAAAAAAATGCACTTGTTTCTCCTTGAAATCTTGCTGCAAGCAAGATCACTGCAATACTGGAGGACTCTTCAAGATGGTTGGTTGAATATAACATTCACAGATGTGCTGACATATGGAAGCCAGTGCCAATGCACTGCAACCTGTTGTACGGTGTCAGCAGTATCATGATAGAACAGGTTGAACTTCTGCTAAAAGCAATCAAGATCTATAGTAAATTGTCTCAAATGTGGACATGTAATTTAAAAAAAAGCCATTTCCACTTCTTAGCTATGCAAATTAGAATTCACTTAAATGACCTAAAGATTGTGATATTTAATATTGAAATAAATGAATAGTTTTTCTTAAAAAGCAATTGCTTTAAAGAGTTTACCCTGGTGTCCTGGCTAACAATCTTCCAGATAAAATTGGTCATTCACTTCATGGCTGCTTGTGAAACATTGCTGTGAGCAAATTGGCTGTTGCATTTGCTACAAATACACAATCACTACACTTCAGAATACATTGTGCGAGGTATCGATGACATAAGACATTGTAGCAAATACAAGGATTATATTTGATACAGTCTTTACTTTTTGAGAGGTCACCTCAAAACACTTCATAGGATTTACTGTAAAGTGTATTGACTGTACATTTCAAGGCCCTTCCTGTTTGACCTTTAAATTTTAATTGGCTGTCCAGCAGTGCCTAATTGTGCACTGGCAGATTTCAGCAATATGTTTAAAATGCACACTCAGCAAGATAAACAAAAATATTTGCCCACGCAATATTTCCCATGCGATTTGTTCTCACACTCGTGTTCAAATCCATTCACTCCTTGGCACCTCCCTACCTCTCTGACCTCCTCACTCCCCAATCCACCACCTGGCGCCTCCGCTCGACTGGCACCGGCCTCCTGCTCATCCCTCCCACCCCCGCCCCACCATTGGAGGTCGCGCTTTCAGCCACTACTCCCCAAAACTCTGGAACACTCTCCCTCAATCCCTCCGCCTTGCCCCCTCTCCCCTTTTAAATCCTGCCTGAAAACTTTCCTCTTCAACTACCTCCCCACCCCCGCTCGGAATCAGGTTCCACCACTGTTAAGCGCACTGAGACGCTACCCTGTGTGGCAGGCACTATATAAGTGCAAGTTGTTGTTGATGTTGACCATATCTTCAGTTATCCTCCCACCCCCTCTTGATTCCAACTCCAAGTTTGCGTACAAACTCTTGACTGCCCAATGCTTTGGAATGGCCTCCTGATGTGAAAGGGAGCATATAAATGCAATTTGTTGTTGTTGTTGACACAAATTGATGAACCTTTTAAATGGGGGCAAAAATCACCCCATCACTACTCAATCACCAGCACTCTGCACTCTCTAACCCCATCACTACTGCGGAGTTACTTTGGTTCAGCTATAAAGTTCCAAAACAACTTGGAAGAATTTTGGTACGTGTCACAGAAGTATTCATAAGTAAAGGTTTTATCTACATGAATGCATAAACTCTTCACTGGCATATGGGACGAAGGAGACACTGAAGCACAATTTAAAAATCAGAATCTTTAATTAGCTTGAAGCCCGTTTTCTAGAGCAGTTTAATCATCCATTGCAGATATCAATTTAATACTTTATGATTAACCATTTTACTTTGTTAAATACGTCAGGCAAATATTTTTGTTTATCTTGCTGAGTGTGTATTTTAAACATATTGCTGAAATCTGCCAGCGAACAATTAGGCACTGCTGGACAGCCAATCAGAATTTAAAGGCTATTAAATGTAATTACTCCAAATGTTATGCATCTGTAATTATTTTTATAAAAAATATTTTCACCCTAATGGAATACTGCCCTTGATGTGATATATAGTCTACTTTGTAGTTTTTTTAATACCCCACTGAGAATACCGTATCAATGAGGCAACTGTAAAAATGCTACTTATTTGCGTTAATGACTAACATATATGATTTTTTCCCTTCATTCCCTTTGAGTCTCCTGCTGCAAATGACCTTCATCACCTAAGAGGACAGATTGAAGACCATCTTTGCTGTTGTATAACTGGCTGCTGAGAGTTCTATGAGAATCAGATGTCCTCTCATTTCCCTTCACTCTCTACAAGGAAGTGCCCATCTCCTCGTCAGGATGATACAGCTGGTATCACTATGTGGGAAATCAAAGACATAAAACCGAAGGCATAAAGGAGCTTTCATAGATGTACCTTTGATTTTACTTTCCTTACCAAATACAGTAACGAATGTGGAGATGTGTATGTGACAAAGTGCTGTAAAATTGCAAAATGCTTAATTTCGCTATTTTTATATTCATGTTTATTCTGATAAAAATAGAACAGACAACCAACCTTAAAATTGAACTTTGCAACCTAGTATGTGCAATAGGTCATAATGCCACTTAGAATCTGCAGCATATCTTAATATTTTAGCTCCCTGGGATGCCCTCCTGACGTGAAAGGCATAATATAAATGCAATTTGTTGTTGTTCTTTTAAAGTCTTAAGGACCTGTACACTTTCAATGTTGTATTTAAACTGTATACTTTGCGTGCAACTGTCACTAAAATGCAGAATTAGGGATCTCCAGTTGTCTTCTCTGAACTGCCCCATGAAACTAATTTATTAAATAAAATTACTGTAATAGAACAATGCTAACTATATCAGTTTTTGTATTTCAACTCAGCTTCAATTTGTTCAGTTCCATGGCGTGCCACAGGATACAGGTTCATACCTGCAATTCCACACATAGTGAGTTCCAACTCTTAGTCAAGACATCAAGAGAAGGTGCTTCTCCACAATACTGGCAGAAACCTGGGGGTCCAATAACCTCCCCCATCCTTTTAGTCTTGGAATGGTGTATAGTATGGGGTGAACCTAATGAGAGGAGGAAAAAAACTACTTAAAATTAAAAACACAAGCTTTTAAAACATTTCCCACTCAGCAGACAGCTGCCATGAGCTGCTGGCAGAATCTGATTCAGAGCATTTACTAACTCTAGTCTGGCATCAGGTCACCAGCTGCTGCTCACTGCAATACAGTACATGGGAAGCAGCCTTTACATTCTAAATAGAAACATAATTTAAGTGTCCATATTTATATAAATTCATAGTTAGAAATTCTAAACAAAATAATTGCTTACCACTTCTTCACTGAAAGCTACTTTGTGGGGAAAAACGTTATTCCCAACTTGCTTTTGGTTTGGTTAACTGGCTTGTAGTCAGGTGGACTGCCAATTCCTCCAGCTGAATCAGTGAAGGGACATGCTTTTGCTTAAAATTTAAAAACACAGATGCATGAAAAATCATATGCTGTACTTGCACACTTGTATATCCTATGGCAAGAATAAAAATTCAATATGGCATTGGATTAATTATTCTAACAATTCTGTTCAATTTTCTTGCGAAAGGCAAGATGTCCTCAAGTGCACAGAGAATAGCAAATGATAGCAATTCATTTCAGCATTAAAAAAATTAATTGCAGGTAATGCCAACCCTTATATGGGTGGCCGGAACATGGAACAGCATGCATCCCATGACATCTTAAAGCTTAAGGAGGTGGGGTGAACCCCATTACCACACCGGTGTTTTGGGGGTTAAGGGCTGCTTTAATCCAGTGGTATGAGAATGCTGCATGAGGATGAATAGCAAATAGGAAGTTGAAATCAACATTAAAGTGTGATTTTTGTACAGACGTTACGACTGCATATGTATGCAAAATTTGCAGGGTTCATGGTTAATCATAATTCCAGTACAGAATATTTATTAAAATACCTTTTGGTGACCAATTCTAAATGATTTCTTCCACATATAAGCGTCTTGAAGACAATTTATGTAATTGAATTTTAATTGAAATGGCAGGCTACCTGCTGGGATTGCCACTTTAATGAAGGAAGGCAAGCTGAACTAATTACAATTCTGTTTTCGAATCTACCTCCTTCCGGTTTTATCTTGACTGAATACCAGCAAATTATTAACTCCTAGCAGTAAAAGTTTGTTACTTAATTCAAAATAGTCTCCTACTATATGATAGGGGACTGTAGGCCCAACCAATCTCAAACAACCACTTATATAAAATGACACCGATGAAGCTTGAAGAGTCAATAGGTTGAAGGTTTGCTGGCTTAGCTGATAGCATTTACGCCTCTGAGTCAGAAGATTGTGGGTTCAAGTCTTTGAGGCTGACCTTCCAATTAAATGTTGCATTGTTGGATATGTAGCCCTTCAAATGAAACGATAAAATGAGATGGATGACAAAGATTCTGTGGCCACTAGTTGAAAATAGAAGGGAATTTCTCCCATTGTTCCACTCGACAATCCCCACCTTCGATTGTTTTTGAGACGTCGCTGTGCGCAAAAGTGGTTGCCATGTTCGCCTACAAATTACACAGCTACAACACTTCACAGTAAATTCCGTGCAGGACTTTGAGTTGGCCTCCTGATTTGAAAGGTGCCATAATAAATGCAACGCAATTTACATTATATAATGTTTTTCACATTGGGAGAATGTCTCAAAGCACTTGTCACTGTTGGCTGACACCTGAGCAGAAGGTAGGAGCCAATACAAGTGGGATGGAAATGATGACCAAAATCATGGTCAAAAAGATCTTGAGACAGGCAATAATAATGCAATAATCATTTGCACAAGACAAAATAAAATTGGCAGAGGGGTATTTTGCTCTTATGGATGTGGAAATTAATAGTTTTATGTATTTTAAATGTTAAGATTAAACTAAAAGTACTCAGATAAGAAAATAACCAAAGTGTTCAAATATTGACAAATTTAAGGATATGCTGAATTAATCCATATTATCAAAACCAGTTATCAAATATTCTATTGTAACCCTAATATTCTAAAGCTACGTTCATCAGAATATCTAGTTTATGATCAACAAAAATATTTGTGTAACCTTTATTAAATGTGCTTAATGACCAATTGGTGTGTCAATCACTTGTTCATCTGATCAGTCAGAAGTCAGCAATCCTAAAATTCAGTACAGTGGAAAACAAACAGAAGGGCCCTGTAGCAATGTACACAATCTGCCTCAACATAACGTTTGCCAGCTGTAACACTAACAAAATTAACAGCGGATGGATTAGTACCAGACGCTAAGCAGCCTATTACAAAAACAGCCTATCCCATAGTACAGACCACTAGCTTTACACACCCAAGGAAATTTAACACACTAAAATGGTTCATAAAGGCGTGTCAGAACAGTTTTGTTATACAACAATTAACTAAATGCAGTACTCTGAGTAAGTGTATCTGCTGAGCATGTAATAATCGTTTAAGTTTTGAGAATAATTACAACAAACAACTTGCTATCAATATACACTAAATATTTCATTGAATTTCATTTACGCAAATTGTTGGCTGAAATAAAAACATCGCCAGCAAACAA
This sequence comes from Callorhinchus milii, assembly GCF_018977255.1. Taxonomy (NCBI): domain Eukaryota; kingdom Metazoa; phylum Chordata; class Chondrichthyes; order Chimaeriformes; family Callorhinchidae; genus Callorhinchus; species Callorhinchus milii. Next base: position 47,722,811 of record NW_024704744.1, on the reverse strand, counting down.
CTAGGTCAGATCTGAAGGTGCTATGCATTTGACACAAGGAAAGCACCCCACACTTCAATAATTTTTACTACGAGACAGTCATATTTATTGTCTTTTGTATCCTACATTTACTTCTCTTGACAATAGTAACAAATGAAATTGATACCTAGAAAAAAAACTTCTGATTTACCTGAAGAGAATGACTAACTTCCTCAGACAGAGACATTTACTTAACATGGATACCAAGAGCTACACCATTCATATCACAACAATGCTAGTATATTCCATGAACATACAAATCTAAGTGATGTAATTTAAGTTCCATTGACCTTATTAATCAATAAACCCTACCGGTATCACAGGTGAAGATAGATTTTGGTCATCCGAAAAAAGTCAGCAATTATAAATATTCCTGAGCCATACTGCAGATGCAAACAAGGTACTCATTCCCCACAATCCCAACAGTTGCTTCATTGCACTTCCAAATCTGTCTTAATATCTTCCAAAAACACACAAATCTCCTTCTATTGTTTCACCAGCAAAACATTACATAGTCCTCAAGATGTAAAACAACGCTTGTTTGAAAAAGGAGTTCCATCTTATCATTTCAGATATTGGAGGAAGAATCAGCTTTCTTCCAGCTTCATTCTGGTTATTCAAATACAGTTGACAATGAGGACAGTACTGGATCCATGATAGTAAGAAAAATGTAATCCACACACAAATACAGTATGTTCTATCAAATAACATAAGTAAGGTAATATTATGATGTGTCAATCTGAATCAGCTGGTAGCCTCTAGTAAGAAAAATGTGGTTCAATCCCAATTCAGGACTTCAAGCTCAGTTAGGCTGACTCTCCATTGCAATACTGAGGAAGCAATTCAATGTCATAGATGCTGTGCTTTAAACTATGGATAAGTTGTGAATATGAAGATTTTAGCAGACACAAACTAATGCACAAACAGACAAACAAAAGCACAAGTTTTAATTAAGATACCAGGAATCACAGTAAATTTCCTGCATGCAAAAGATCCAATGCCTCCTTTTCCCTGCTATTTCATATATCTAACAGTCATAGCTATCTAATTTCTTTATGCCAAAAGCTCAATGACTCAATCAGAGCAAAAGAGGGCAATGTCACACCATTGACTAAACAATAATTGACTAAATATTTTGTGAGCACAAAAAAGCATCAAAAAAAGCTTTCACCAAATGTATTATTCTATAAATACTTCCATTCTATCAACTGATTGTCCTTTCTGTATTACAGAATCAAAGCCAGAGCACATAAGTACACAATTCAGATTTTTGCCGGCAGGTTAGTTATGACGGGTCTAAAGTAGAAGATCCTTATATTTCTACAGAATGAGCAACACTACACTGTGCCAGTATCTATCTGAGGTGCAACTTGTAGCTAGCATTGGATATTCACATGCAATATGGCACATGGAACAAACAAAATGACAAATGTCACACTTATAAAATCAATGCAGTTTCTCTGCAAAATAAGTGTTTGGTTATTTGTAAGACAGCATTTAAGGAGATCTGTATTATTCGAAACAATCACAATATGCAAATGAACGGATGGTAGAATATTAGTTCAAAATTAATTCTCATAATACAATGCTGGAAGTGCTGTAAATGTAAACTATAATTTTTTACAACTATAGTTATAAGGTATCATTAAAATGAACTATATTCAATGCATTACATGATGCATCTGTATGTCAGTTCCAAAACCTGTACTACCAAATATTTTTCAAAAAACATTTTTTAGTCCAGCTCTTTTCTTTTACCCCAGAAAGATAAATGTCTGGTCAAGGAGTTTCTATTTTTCTTATGAAACATACATACAGAAAACTTTTCCTTTGAATTTCAAAAGGAATATAATGTGAGAGATCTTCTATCTAATACACATCTCCTACTGCTGTGCGCAATTGACTGCTGCATTTTGCTGCCACATTTCACCCACAAAATATAGTCAATTCACTTTATAGTATATTCTGCAAAGTGCTTTAAAATGTCTCGAAGAGCTGATAAAGTGCTGTATCAAATGCAAGGATTATTATTAAAAAAAATTACTACAACCAAATAACTCCACAATTTAGATACTATTGTCTTAAATGTGACAGTCGTATTGCCAGAACAGAACGGCTGCAACTCACAACTGTAACTATGTACCAAGGGCAAAAGTCCCAAGTGGAAGGCTCCGCTGGGCAACCGGAAAAGATTGCTTGCCTGGGATGTCATCCACTCAGGACTATTGCTCAGCTGATGTCAGACACTAGTTACTTTCACTGCTACACTCACAGATCCTTAGGCAGCAGATGTCCTTGTTGCTCTGAAGAAATGACATTATTTAATGAAGGAAACATACACACGCACATACATATATAGCATACATAACACTATATGAAATTGTATACTGTAAATATGGACCACTGTTAAAAATTAAAACCTGGATATTTTCAGATTATTCCAGTTTATTCATTCTTTCAAAAAGCAGATGAAAATCAAGGGGAAAATTTAACAAAAAATTCCCAGGCAAATTTAGTGAAAACTGGGATTTAATTTGAAACATCCGTTTAACATGCACATCCCAAAACCCGCCAAGCTGCAATGTCAGTTCTAAAGATACCTATGAAAGCCACTTCTGACCAGATGTGTGCATCTCACAGCCCACCTCACTGCAATGCCGGTTCCGGAAATGCGTTTGAAAGTAATGCAGTATATTCCAGTATTGCAGTGTAGCTGTGAATTTCGCACGCATAAGTACAGACATAAACAACAATAAAATCTGAGTTTTAAAAAACTAACTGACTCAGAAAAAGCGCATTTAATTGATGAATTTGATAAAAACTGTCTTTAGTGTTATTTAATTTTCAGATTATTCTGTGCTTTAAACATCTAGCAGCAATTTTTTCAAAAAAAATTGGAAAACATTTGCACAATTTCCAGAAAGAGTTGGCTTAATGTCTCATACAGTGTCAGAGTTTGAAATTTTTTTGATTGATATCTACCTTATCTCAATACAAATATGGCAAGTTATGGATGGAATTTCTCTTGCTCTGAATTTCTGCAATGTCAATTCTGCCACTTCTCTTAAACCTTTTTGGTTAATATTTTCCTTGTATTTTTATTTCTACTTTGTATAAAATCATGCGATGTACATTTTTCTTCTATTCTCACTTAACTCCTTCAGTTTCCATTTTAAACCATATTAATACATGAAAAGATGAAACCAGAAGTTTGAAAACTCTCAGGTTAGATTTAAAGATGTAAAGGGAAGCAAATAAAGTTCTTCCTAGGAAGAAATTCTGATAATGCAGAAAAATATCTGAATTAAAAAAGTTGCATATTCCATTCATCCAAATGGTTTCATTTTAAATTGCCTTTGTTAAACCCAAGCACTCCAGGATGCTACCCTGTGTGAAGGGCATGTTGTTTTTGTTGATTTTAAAAACCAAGCTATTTTTAAACAAACTTAGTAGGTACCAAAACTATATGTTGCCCTAATTAATTTTACAATTAAAATCTGCTAGCACTATGTTAAGGGAATGCAATAATTCTGAAAGGTGAATTTTTAAGAAATAAATCTTGCAATCTTCCCCAGTTATACAGTTCCTTACTCTATTGACTTATTTTTATACTTCATTCTCCCAGGTGTCTCCACAGGTGATTCTTAGGCAGTGAATTATGTGCAACAATTAACACACCTACAGATTTCCACTGAGGAGATTTTCTGCCCCAAGAAGCATGTTGTCCTGCAGGGCAAGCAAGCTCTGTTCAATCTGGGTCCATATGCCACCTCAGCAATCCTCTAACATGCTAAGAGTCCTTTCTATGGGAATGTAGCCAAAACATTTAAAGAGGAGAATTTATCTGAAAATGCACTTTGTAATTTCGAAATTACTGAAATTAAATTTATTAATTGACAATTTCTGTGAAATATTAATGCTGTAAAACAAAGATTTCAAATAATTAAGATTGTATAGAGTGCAAGATTCACTCAACTGATAGGTCATACATTCTTCTAATGCAGTGCAAAATGATTCAGGGAAAAGTTAGCAGCAAGTAGCTAATTTCCAAAGCACATGAATTTCCAGATCAAGGGAGTTTTGTTTGCCTCCAGCTACAGTACTATTTATCAAATAAAACATTCCTACTAACAGCAGGTCACTTCAGTTATTCTGTACTAGGCTTCAGCAGTTAGTATTCCCACTAATGTGTACTGCGGTAAATACTGCACATAATATACAGTGTGATTGAAACTCATCTTTGTAACAGATTTCATTCTACAAATTAAGTACTGAAGCAAATTCTGTGACTGTATCTTTAAATACACTTCTACAATTGCAGCAGGTTCTAAATTTAAGCTCTGGGTCTATCACTACTTTAAATCCAGGTTAATGATTCTAAATTTGAACATCTCTTCAAGCTGCAACTTGATTTTCAATCAGCGTGATTGAGAATTATATTCCCTTTTCTAATACATCCCCCCATCTCTAATATTTCCCTCCAACTCTCTTCCTCAAACATGCTAACCAAGATCAGGCAAATCAGCCATCTTCTGTATATCTGCCTAAATCACCGAGGTTGACATTACAATTTTTTTTCTTTCAATAAAAACCTTTCCAATGGACTCCATTTAAAGTCAGGAACAACCAGTACATGGTATTACATTTAAGTACCTGTGATCATTTTTTCAGAGCAGACTGTATGAAGTATATCATTCCACACAGACATTTCTACTTAATAAGCAACATTCGGAATTTCATTAAACAATTTTTTCAATCATAATGCAAGAAAAAAATATTGAAACGCAGTGAAGAAAATTAAAGATTATGGGGAATGAACAGGAGTGGGAATCGTGTGGGAGAAAAAAAAGATCAGACTTGAAGGGACAAATTCAAATTTAGAGTTCATCTGCAATCCTGATAGATGCAACAGAAACCGGGTAAACCAGAAAAACACAGCTTCGCATTTTATGGGATAAGAAATTGTAATCTTACTCAACTGTGTAGGAAGCAAATATTGATCTTGAAAACATTTTGATTTTGATTGGAACATATTACATATTACTTTGATTTTATCAAAGTTATCTCATTCCATTAATCTACCATTTTGCAAGGAGGAGCAGATGCAAAGTTACTAGTGAATTGAACCAGCCATGCCTACTACTGGCTCATGGTCTAGCAGATCGAAATTTGTGCAGTAGGTTTAGTTTGTGCATGTTATCTCTTTCAAAAGAGATACAAATTAAAATATGCATGAAATTTTCCAATTACCATTCATCTTACAAGTAATCATAGAAAACCGTATACACAATTATACATTTCCATTTGGGTGCTTATTCAAAGTTCCTGTCCTCTTTTCCTGTACAATAATAATTGATACTCCATTCTCTGTGGGAGTAACATCTTCACAACTGAACATTAAATCCTAAGCATGGGGTCTTCATTCACATTAGCAGCCAACGTGAGATTGGTTGGTTTGTTCTTTTATCAATATGTAGATGGAGATATTGGAAATCTAGCCCAGATTTCCTGGTCCATATGGCTTAAACAACATTGGGAAGTATTTATTTATCCATTGTTATCAAAGGATCTTGTAGCACATATTAAAACATAGGCAGTTCTGATCAAGGGGGGTGGGCAGCTCTGGTCATTGGGGAGATAGATTCAACTAGGGTCAAACTAAATGAGGTCAGATGAAATGGCCTGATACCCAAATACCATTGGTGATTTGATGCAAGAAAAAACAAAAAAAAAATTCACTTACTTCTGACAGAGTTGGTTGAAAAGTAATCTTGGAGTCACTGGTCCTTTCCCTGCTTCTTTCATGCTATGAAGGAATAAATACATGGCTGAGGTCAAAGATCCAGGGCTGGGGAGTATTATCATCAATGGATCCTGCACAGAAAGAATAATCCCAGTTTTACTTGATTGGGAAGTGGAAGAGAAAAGAGGGGGAAAAAAAGTATTCCATTACAGATATCTCAGCATGGAACAAGTTATGTAAAATGCATGCGACTTTCTTAAGAAATGGACACACTTAATCCTCATACAAAGTCCTTCAAGGATTTATTTACATATGGAAGGCTCGACAATAAGGGCATACTCACCTGCCCTGACACACTTTGGTAGAAACGTCATCTGGATCCTGAGTTTTTTTCTTAGTATTTAAGTGTTTGCCAATTTTGGACAACTCTTCAACTTGATTTAGATTTTAATTTTGAAGATGGAGTTCCATCAACTACAGTTACTTTCTGTGAACTAATGGTAAGGCTTACTTGGGAAACAAGAGATTTCTCTTCTCCACCCCGGCCCCCCACATACCTCCATATAAATTTTACTCTTTGCAATTCTTGTTCTCAGAAGGATGGGTCACAAAAAAAAACAGGAGGCTGGATCCTCTGCACTGTTGCAACTGGGAATAGACCAATTTCAGATCACAAGAGAGACTATCCCAAAATATATATATACACATTATATATTATATATATTTTACATAAACCAACAATAAATTTACCATCTTAATTTTGTCAATATATAGAGCAATTATGTGATTAATAATATAGGAATTGTGAACACCGAAAATTCTTTATCAATCCAATCATCTCTGTTGTAAATGTGCAATTAATTCAGAATGCATCAGTGCTCTAAGATCTTCATGAGCTCCAAATGAATTCAAACTCCCAGATTTGAAGATTTGACGAGATTGTATATTCAAACTACAACTTAATCCACCAATTAATAGATTGAAATGTTTATCTATTTACTAATAGGTTACGTTCGTGATTTATTCATCTTGATGGCCTTGACTGTGACCTTTATGCAGTCAGATTTCTCTTTGTAACTAGTTCTTTTGTTGTGGAGTTATTCTAATCCCATTTTTCTTTTCAGGCTTTTCCTTTGTTCTGGTCCAAATTCACATTTCTGCTTATTTGTGCTTTTGACAGTACTTTGGGGAAGTTTGATTTTCTTTGTTGTCACTGGATCTGAAGGTTAGATTTTCCCTCACCCATCCTGACCTATTGATTGTACAGTTTTAAAACTTTTCTACATGTTATTAACCGTCAGAACACCACATAAGTTTATCTGCCCGAATATGATCATTCAATGGAGATCACTTACGGGTTTACAAACTTTGATCCTGAAATCACTTCAGAGATTGACCTGCTAATCCAGTTAAACTACCGTAAACCCTGGTTTTCAGATGCTACCATCCAAATTAGCTTTATTCCAGTAATTTTCACCTACCAAATTTGAGTCTGTGGGTGGGGAGATCTTCAGCTTTGTTTCTTTCTCCTTCATTTCATTCAGGAGTTCACTGAGCATGTGTGTCTGAGCCAAGTTCTGAAAAATATTCAAAATATCAATACTAGAAAATATATTGGATATCAATCCATCTCATCCTAACTAAATTACTTTGGACCCAGCTGAATCTCTTACAACGCTGGTCAAAGCCAGCTATGAGTTTTAAAATCTGCAGTGGGCTCTCTGCATATCAATAAATACCTTACATTCTTCAGTTAAGACTGTAAATTTCCTTCATGATGTTGTGGAGTCAACTAAATTATGCAAGTGCAGAAAAAGTGCCAAACAGATTAACAATATTGATAGAAAAAGAGAGGGGTTAGACTGCAATATGAATAAAGGGTCAAATCTGAAACATTAACCAGCCTCTCACTTTAGATGCTTATTTACCTAACGTACACTCTGTAGCATTTCAGTTTTTTTTTAAAAATCCAACTTTGTTTTCTTTGCGCCCCACCAAAATATAATGTATTCTTGAATAATTAACATTTTGCCTCCGAATTGTACAATGTAGCAGTGAACTCAACAACTCTCAATTAAGAAAATCATACTGCTCTATAACATTTAATTACATTTGCTTATTCTATTAACCCAGAAAGAAACCCAGAGCAAACTAGAACAACATCAATTTACAGTTATCTGTTCAAACGTATTCAAAAGTTAAAACAATGTTTCAGGGAACAAATTTCAAACATTAAAATGCACAACAGATTAAATTAGTATTTCAAAGGCTTCTCCAGCAGTTCTGACAAAATAATAATAGTAATGTTAATACTTGTATTTATAGCGCCTTATTACATCTTCGAGACGTCTCAAAGCACGTCATAGAATATACTGCAAAGTGAATTGACTGTATATTTTGTGCACGAAATGCGGCAGCCAATTGCACACAGCAGTGTCCCACAAACAATCACATCTCGAACAGTTTGTTTCACTGAACAGCAAGGTAGATCAGTGAAAAATGCATTTTTTTACTTGCCTGCATAACAGCATTAAAAAAGCATGTATTTCCCAAATTGCTTAGTCCTTTGACTGGGGCAGTTACATTGTTCACTGGATGTTTTCCTCTTATTGTTTCACTGCCATCAGAAATTTCTTCTCGAACTTTCAATGGTTTGGAAGTTAAACCTACAAAAGAGAATTGTAATTTATTTAATAACTTTCACAAGATTTCACAAATAAATGCATGTTATAAAACAATATAGATACAGTCCCATGATATAGATGCATGGAGGACAACCAATTCAAATGCTAGAAGATTCTTTAAGCAAATTCCAGGTCCAGTGGAAGCTCAATTTGTACTTTCTATTCCATATTTTCTTCACATATAATGGATTGTTTTAACATCCCAACAACATCTCAAAGGATAGTTGGAAGCAGAATCAGAATCAATTCAGGGCCACTAGATCTATACAATACAGTATTGCAATACAATAAATAATTTCTGAAACCACCTCCTTCCTGTGATCGAGAGTGAACTCCAAAAATGTAGTTCTTAACCGTTCTGCCTTCCCCACCTCCACAACGTCGCCCGGCTCCGACACTGTCTCACACCGCAGGCCACCGAAACCCTCATACACGCCTTCATTACATCGAGGCTCCACTACGCAAACTCATTGCTTGTCGGCCTCCCCAACTCCTCTCTCCATAGGCTGCAGATCATCCAGAACTCTGCAGCCCGTGTCCTCTCCTGCACCAGACCCGTGACCCTATCACTCCCACCCTTGCCCAACTCCACTGGCTTCCCATCACACAGAGGATACAGTTCAAGATCCTGGTCCTTACCTTCAAAGCCCTCAACGGTCTTGCTCCCCCCCACCTCTCCAACCTCCCAACCCCCTACCATGTTATTCGCTCCCTCCGCTCAACAGGCTCTGGCCTGCTTCACGTCCCCCGCCTGCTTGCCTGACTATCGGCAGGTGGGCTTTCCGCCGCTCTGCACTCACCCTCTGGAACTCCATCCCGCAGTCCCTTCATCTTGCCCCCTCCCTCGCCACCTTCAAGACCCACCTCAAGACCCTCCCTGCTTTCCCCTTCTGCCCTCACCCCCTTCCCCACCCTGACCCTCAGCTCGGGTTCGTAACTCTGTCTGTCCAGTGCCTTGGGACGTCCTCCCAACATGAAAGGCACGATACAAATGTAATTTTGTTGTTGTCATCTAAATGCTGTAATAGTGAAATATAAATACAGAATCAACAGTACCTTAGCTTGTAACCCTTCCCACTTATGTGTCAGCGCTTTTTGCTCTCAGATCTTCCTGAAATCTAACCATTTAAAACTACAGTTCTGAACATTGCTTTATTTGTTTTTCTAACCAAACAGCTTTCCCACAAATGGACATCACGAAAGTACAGTGTTTAAAGTAGCTGGTCGTGTAATAAGAGTCTCAAAAACCACTTCAATTATAAATACTTTCCAAAGGAACCTCCCTAAATATAATCAAATAAGATCCCACAGCTCCAACGATGGATACAGTAGCTCAAAACCTAGAAAACACATTTCTACTAGTCAGTGAAGATTCCTTATAGATGTACATGCAAGATATCAAACTTTACAACCAACAGAATTTTATTATTCTTACTTGCATTTGATATATGCCTTTTACGTCAGCTTTTTTTTACATAAATCAAAGCATTTCAAAGAATTCCCCTCTCTCTCCACCCTACTCAGCTCAAAGGATCAAATGACCAACTTCTTGTCCTATGTTCCCAGTGCTTATAATAAAACAGCTTCATATTAACGTTTGGACTTTCCAATTACATTGAAAAATTAAAGCAAAACCTTGGGCAAGTTTTCTTACTCCACACGCCTAATAATAATCCATCCAAAACAATAATGAATTGGTCATTTTCAATCCACGACTGTTTGTGGGACACTGCTGTGCGCATTTGGCTGCCGCGTATCCCCCACAAATATACAGTCAATTCACTTTACAGTCTGTTCTGTGAAGCCATTTGAGACATCGAGAAGATATGAAAAGCGCTATATCAAATGTAAGGATTATTATTATTACTTATAAAATAAATCTGATCAGCATCAACAGCTTTGTGAATTGTATGGGTCCCCAATTAGTTAAAAATTATTACTGCTGATTGATAACTCAATAACAAGTGGACATTAGCTCAGGATGGTAACTGGAAGCATCGTGGGGACATCCTCCTGACGTGAAAGATGCTATACAAATGTAATCTGTTGTTGTTGGAAACACATTTTCATACTAAAGGGTTTCGCCCACAAATATACAATCAATTCACTTTACAGTCTATTCTGTGAAGCGCTGTATCAAATGCAAGGATTATTATTATTATAGAACAATATTAAAAAAACTGTTACAAGAAGTGCCTACTGAGGCTGAGACCATAATACTTTAAAGGAAGTTGGATAAATATTGGCAGAGACAATATAACCAGCGCTGAGGGAAAGATCAGAGAAATGAGATAAGAGTAGTTAGCTCTAGTGGAAGAGCTAGCACCAGGACAGCCTTGATAAGCCAAATGGTCTCCTCCTCTGCTGTAATTGTTAAATGCTGAAAATCAATGATCATGCTTTGTGACTGAAGTGAACCTAAATACTAAAATGTTTCAGCATATGGTTTATTCAGTTAGTTTGAAAATAGACCTTTCCAACTGACTGAGCAATACTCTTTAAAACCTAACCAAGAATAGTCAAGACTGATTGGAAATAATCTTATTTGACGAGGCATTACTTGTATTCAGTGTGTCATCAGTAGCAGTGAAGATTACTTTCAATTGTTCAAACTAATGTGGCAGTACAAATCTGGAGGCATCAGCCAGCATTTAATACTCTGCACAAGTAACCATACTTCACGTGTAAGTCAAAATAACAAGCATTGGCAGATTACAACCTGTGATTTCTCTCTTTTCTCCCCTCCTCCCAAGCTGAGCCCAATTATATGAAAAAAAACTCCCTACTGCAAGTAAATACAACAACAAATTTACACACTGTATAGATAACTCCAGGTGTAAACATTTCTCTATGAATCAGTTTCACATGAAGCAGTGTATACCAATTGACCCATCAAGGAGTTCAAAATTAACAACTTATAGACAAGTTAAAAACGGATCCTATATGAAGAATTTCTTGATAAAACCAAACTAAAAAGGCATATGGCACCAAATTATCCAAGACAGAAGCACTTAGTCAAAAAAATGCTCAAAGGGAGATTCAAATATATCAACTTTATTGGGTTCTGTGCAAATCCAAGATGCCTGTTGACAAGGACACCATTGGTATCAAAGTGCAACAGTTAAACAAATGTTTCAATCTACATAAAAATTCAATATTCGGCAGAAGAAAACAACTTTCAATACATGAATCTTTGAATAACCACACAGAGTATTTTAGGGTACAAGTATAAGTAGCTTGCTTTTTCCCCCCAAAGTCATCTTAATAGGATTAAAATTAAATATTCAGATGCGAACGGAGCTCCGTCATCTGTGATCACAGATGACAGCTGAAAGTTTTCGCCGCCAGCGCAAGATCTGTTCTGCTGGACCCAGCTGCAAAAGGAAGCACTGCTTAATACGAACTACAAAGCAAAGCAGATGTCTGAAATTTCCCAGCAGAAAGTGCAACCAGCATGGAGACCTAGCTAATCTGTTTGCCCTATCACTTAAGAGCTGAGTGGGCAGGAAGGAAATGGGCATCATTAATTCCTAGCCTAGAGGAAAGCCAAGGATTTGCAATATATTGCTTGGACTAGTCCTCACTATATAGCAACTTTCACAATGTCAAAGTTATTTAATACAAACACAATTGACATCCTATGGTGTTTTTCTAAATATTACTGCACAATGCATGTCAAGGATAAATAGAATGTGAAACATTTATGGAATTAACAGGCTCCAGAAGCCACAGTGTAAGGGTGAATTGACTAATGTTTCAAATAGGAAGTTAAGAAATCATATAATTTACTGATGAATTAACAAAAAGGTCACCCTGTATTTTGCATGTTATTTGGAGCATGTACGTATAATTACTACAAAGCTTATTCACGGAAAATACATAGTTTGTTGTTTCAATTGGATTAGTCCACTTACAAATAACTTTACAAAGATTCTTACAAAGAAATGTCGTATTGGTTTCACTTAGAGTTCCTGGTATAAAGTACAATCTGCAACCCAATTCCCCATCTATATACGCAAAAAACTGCAGTTCCTATAAAGAATCAGCTCAATACATGGTGACGACTACCACTAAAGCAAATCTACATTAAAAAAGTAGCAAATTCGTACAATATCATTATACAAAAACAATATTTTCTAATTTATAGTTCTATAAATATAATTTCCAATAACACTATTATGACCAAATAACTTCTGTAACAGACGCTTCGGGTCTTCTCAGAGCACAGAACAATGAAAAGTGTAGGTTTCTGAGCTGTGACCATGGCTTCGTAACTACCAAGAGATTCTATCTAGAATTTCAATTTAAACATTTTTAAAATGTTCAAGTTCTCTCTTTTGGAGGCTGCAAGAAAAATAAAATCAACTGAAAGAAGTATTTTGTAAAGGAAGAGTGTACTGTTGAGATGAAGTGTAGACGAGGGAAAGATGAGAACTGGCGAAGCAAAAAATTTAACCTTACTCACAAATATACGATTGGTAATTACCCTGAACTGATCAATCAGAATCTTAATTTAAACTTTAGTCCATGTTATTACACCAGAGAATATCTGCCAAACACAATGGGTATCAACTGAGTTGCCATTCCGCAATGTCAACTGGGGGCCCACGATTAGTTTCCTAAGCCAACAGAATTCTACTGCACACAGCAGCAAAATTTATTTCAATGCATATTTGGGGAATTGCAGTTCCTGATGAACATCCAGGAACAAAAATGATACTAAACATTTTGCCGAGTAGACATGCCCGTGGACAACACAACCAACTAGCATGATAACCGCACAGCAAGATAATGCTGATTTTCTCAGGAGCTCTGAAAACACTTTTCACTTCAAGACTCATCTTCACAAGTAAATTAATTATCAAATGTATCCCATAAAAGATGAAGAGGAGCATACCTACATGAAAATCAACTTGTCCCCTTATTGGCAATATTTTAGTACAGACAAACATGTGTAATTTGTTGAAACACTGAAAAAAAATTAAAACCTGGAATAGGTGAAAAATTAATAGGGTATCAATCATTTCCTAAACCTATTAGGAAGAGCTTTGTACATTTGGTCACAATTGACATTAGTAATGCAATTACATCACCTAACAGCTCAGTTGTGCGTACAGAAATTATGATAAAAAAACTAGTCATGGTTCTTCAAATACAGAGCAATTTTTTTCTCTTAACTATTGAAGTAATTGTAAAATAATATTTTTTCATTGTGCTGCAAACCAAACAAATCCCCAAAACACCAATATGCAAATATTGCCACTTTAAAAAAACTCAAAAATTTGTATCCCGTGTCAGCACCCAGGTTCTCTTCAAGCAGGTGAAATCAGTGGCAAAATGGCAATCAGAACATTTTAAAAACCTCTAAGATTGAATAACTTGAAAACAAAGACAATTTCCATGAAAAACTGCAAAAGAAGCTGGTACCAGTTCAAATAAATTCTTGGTGGCACAGACGTAACCCTCCAAAATATGATCTACATGTAGCTCTGTGGTGGCCTCAGTCGTCCAGATCTAAGTTATCAGTACTCCAAGGCATTGCTGATGACAGACAAGTCAGCCTGGCTTGTCAGCACAATTTGGAGACCAGTCACTGGAGGCTGTCATTCTTTCCACTCAGCTCTGTTACCCAGCAAGCCAAAGACCCAATCGATAGTGTGGCCTAGTTGGTGCTCTTAATGGTAAGAGCACCATGCGGTTTTAGCTGGTTAAACTGCAGCAATACTCCAAACAACTCTCCATCTTCCTCCAAGCCTGGCTTTGCCAACCTGTGCCTAATGCTATTTGGAATGAGATAAGCAGAGTGCATTCCTCCAAGAAGAGAGTGCAATCCATTCAAGATGCAGGAACATTTTCAAGGTTAGATGGCATGCATCTCTCAGTCTGGTTTGGATACTCAGACATAGTGATGGGTTTCAGCATGTGTCAGACACCTGGCTGACCAAACAAAATGGGTCATTAACCAGGAGTGGACAGAACTAAAAAGTCTCATGTTAACATCCCTTGTTGCCTGAAGACATGAAAGGGAGGTAAAATGCTCATATCCAAGCCATACCAGGCTAACATTAACATTATGCAATACTGATGTCATACTGGTAGAAAAACCTATGGCCAGAGGGACAAGTACAAGAGACATTAGGTGGATTTTCAATGTTGTAACAATTAACTTCTGAATAAATGGGCTGATGTAAGCAACTGATAAAAAGAAAAACTGCTAGCTATACTGGCTAGTTTAGGCAGCACCTGAAAACATAATGATGCAATGCTTGAAAATTAAAACAAAATAACTTTTAGTCTTTATGCAGTTTTGAACTTGTTAAAAAAAAGCGGACTTATCCTATGTAGAAAATGATAGATTAGCAAATTATTTACAATTAATTTAGACTTCTGGTTTAGTAAAATACTTTGGTCCCAAAAGCTGAACCAAGTATTAGATATAAGTGAATTGTATTATTATTCCTTGTAAACTCTCTTAGGAAGACAGACCAGTATAAAATGCCCATGGATGATTTCCACATCTGGGACAGCATCTTAAGGTAAACAATGTTCACAGTGCCATCTGGATAAAACTGCAGGCAAAAAATAAACCAGAAGCATATGGAAAAGCAGATTTTTCTCTTCCCTGCAGCACTACAGAATGGCAAATGTCAACCCTAGATCTATATACGCTTCACTGTGCTAAGCTTTAGAGCACCACCTGGTTCTTCTTGCTCAGCCACCAAATATGGATTGCACTGGCACTGTGGACCATATCTGCAGGGCAAACTCAATAAATGCATTCCACTTCATGGCTAAATGGCATCTTAACACAAGTAGCATAGACTCAATTTGCTCCTCAGAGTCTTGCTCTTATTCGAACAGAAAAGGAGCAATTTAATTCACAATACACAATTGTCCAAATGACATACTTAGACATCTGTTTGTTAGAGATTCAAGTTAATTAAAACATTCAGAAAAAAAGTTCTAAATGGAATAAAACCTGCAGTACTACAGAAAGAGGGCAGTGCACAGAATATCACTAGATATTGTAATCTGTGAACAATGAAGTCTTTAGTGGGCTATGCAGTTTGAGTTCCTTCATGAAGAACTTTGCATATTTAATAAGCCTCCAATAAGCTATTTTAGGCCACATCTAAAAAGAAAGCTTCAAGTAAATAAGTTTTACAACCTAGAAAATTTGTACCAGTTGTTTAACGGTGCAGAAACATGGTGGATTTTCTCCATTATACAGTGAACCTAATGGAACTGGTGGAAGACGTTGCATTGACAACCATGAGTTACAGATCTTCTGAGTCATCGAACTATGACCGGAGATGAAAAGCTGCCATTTCAGTTCTCAATTCGAATAACAAATGCTTAGGTGAGTTGGGTCAAGGAAGCTAATTTATTTGTTGCCACAAGGTCATTGCAAATCAAATTAGAGAATAATCAGGAGTGAATTGTGGAGTGAAAACCATAAAATGAAATATTCACAATAAGAGCTCTTTGACACAATGTTTTTTTTAAATGTTGAACTGAAAAATAAACAAACTTGAAGATTAGCCAACTTCTTTACTATTTTAAGGCTTTGTTCAGAAGTATGATGGTTTTCTGGTTCAGCCTCAACTCTGAATGCTCCCCAATGCTCATGGTTTTTAAATGAATGGTAGAAAAAGATGAAGTCTTTTTGTGGACTTAATTCCACAATCTTCTGACGAAGAACTGAAAATGTTCAGTTGAACCTGACCCAGCATTGGAAAAATGCAAGCAAGATGATGGCTTTTATAATAATAATCCTTACATTTGTTTAACCGCCTTTCACCGCAAAGCACTTCATAAGATATACTGTAAAGTATAGTGACTATTTTTGTGTGCAACTTTTATATGGAATAGTAATCGTGCTTCTTAAAAAAAGATTTAGCAATTGTAGTACCTTATTCTGAAAATTTCCTTCAATAGGTGATAAATCTCACACACACACACATATAGAGAAAATAGATTTTTTAAAGAATAACATGAAGAAAGAACTCAGTTTAGTGTTCATTTATTTTTTATAAACATGAGAGCCATTTTTCAGACAGCAAAGTCCCACAACAGCCTTGAAATGAATGACCAATTAATTTAGAGAACTGTTGGTCAAGAAACGGAAGAAACCTCTTTCCTGTTTTGAATAACACCATGGAATCTTTCAAGTCCACCTGAACAAGTAGATGGGCTATACCTAGTTTGAATGCTAGGAGTTTACAATTATTAAATATATTTGTACGTTCTTTAAAATGAGTAGAATTTTAGCACTCTATTGACATAATACAACACATATTTCTGACTTAGTCTTAGGACTTCCCTATCCAAATGCCAAAGAAATACAACATGCACCTCTTGGGAGAGGGGAAAATTAAAATGTATCCCGATGTAAAATTATTATTGTATTTTATTGCTTCAAAGGAATCAAAACAAATCCAGCAATCCTATTTTTTTTGTAAATGCCCTTTATGGTCTTACTAATTTGTGATAACGACTGTTTGTGGGACACTGCTGCATGCAATTGGCTGCTGCGTTTTCACCCACAAATATACTGTCAATTCACTTTACAGTATATTCTGTGAAGCGCTTTGAGACGTCTCGAAGATGTGAAAAGCGCTATATCAAATGCAAGGATTATTATTATGTAAATAAATTACAACATTAAGATCCAATAACTATTATTCTGCATTGAAAGCCCTTTCACAACGAAAATATAAGAGTTTGACACTATCTTCTGTGACTGTTCCTTATCAACACAGTAGATCTTTTTCACTTTATGCTTTCCAAAAAAGCATTTTGAGAAAAATGTGTATATATACTCAATTGCATTTATATAAAGCCCTTCACGTGGGATAGTATCCCAAAGCGCTGAAATTTAATTAATATGCATCAACATGTAAACCCACAAAGTTTAGGTTCTGTTCTAGTCCTGAAATACAGTACAATTATTATGACACTTCTCTAATAAACCAACTGAAGGCCCTTTTAGTAAAGCCAGTTAATAGAGTTCCTTTCTTTACTAAACCTGCTGCTGTAATATTGCAAGGCTTTACTATATTCTTGTCAAGATACTTTTGTGGTGAGGGATACAAAAAAGGTACGTTGCCTTCTTTCTGCAACCCTTGCCTTCAGTAAATAATGTCAATCCAGTCTTTCAAGTCGCAAGTCAATATTTAAGATATTTTGAACCCAAGAGCCCTATTGTTAACTTACGTGTAACCCACAAAAACTCAAGATAAAAGATACTAACAGATTATTTTCTAACAACAGGAATAGGCAATGCAACATTCTAGAAATGATTTCCCTCTTCTTTTACAGTATATTCCTCAGTTACCAAAGCCTCCAATTTTATAGTAGATTCAATAAAAAAACAGAGGCATGGTATTATGAGTTTTAAGTTTTCAATTAAAAAAAGTGAAATAGGTTTTAATACAATTCGCAATTATTTGTCATACTATTAATTTGAATTAAACCCTGTGTATGTAGTTACTGCTTTGATTATGAATATATTTGGAAACATGAGAAATCATTGCACCGTCAGTATTGCACCTGTTTGGTAACCACTGATTTTGTGAACTACAGCCTGCAAAAGCTACAGTTGGCCTGTTACCCAGCACAATACAACCGTCTGGGTGGCACAACCAAAAAAAACATCCTTTCCCTTCTTTTGTGTGGCTAATGAGACCTCTCATCTCTCTGACAATCTGACTGTGCCCCTAATAAAAGTTGGGCTAGTTACAGTGAGCCATAGAATAGTCACTGTGCTGTTCACAGCTGCTTGCATTCTTTTGGGATCCCAGCACTTGGGAGGGGGGGGTGAAGGGGAAGGGGCAGCTCAACCGCTTAATGTAATTACCGCAACCATTCATGTAGTAGTAATATAATTAGAACATTTTTACAGCTGAAGCCAAACACTGCAGAGATCACATAGCAAACAGGCAGCCCACTGACAATCTTAACTCCTCCTCCCTCCCCCCATATTAGTACCAGATGCCACAGCTTGTTACTTTTCATGGAGTTGGCCTAGGGTGAAATAATAGAAAACTTTAATTTATTGTGCACATTAAATATTAATTTGAAAGTCTGACTGTTCTGCAAATCTACATCACCAGTTATACTCTGTACAAAATTAGTTCCAAATGCAATTATTTTTCTGTATTGCTATAGAGTTGCAATGTTTAAACTTTTTGTGGTACAGATTGTCTTTTAGAAACCATATCGGACATTTTCATACAGGCTCCTATATAATTGACAATGATTTAAAGTAGAAATAAATACACAAAAAGAACCAGAGCATATTTCGTCTCGAAACAAAACAATTTTAAATACTCAAAATTACAATAGTTTTACTAAATACACAAATAATTTAAATCTGTTTCAAAGAATTTGTGTTTGAAAACGCTTACTGTGTCATGGGTGGGAAACTAGGAACACAAGAAAATTGCACATGAAGTTTTAATTTGTTTATCTATCACCACAGCCATTGGGCCAGTTTGCATTAGCACACAACCAACCAAAGACTGACTGACAATCGGTAAATCAGATTCGCATACGAATTGTACCCACCATCAGCTACCATGTACCAGGCAAGACTATGCAAGTGTAAACTGAAAAGCTTTACTATGGTTATCATATAAACAATCTTCGATAAAGAACAAAAATATTCTAGAAAAATAATCAGCCCTTAAATGAAAGTGCACTGTACTTTTTGCAAAATATCACATGGAGTACTGTCACAGAGACTGCAGGTGTCTAATCTGCTTGAGGGGAGTGTGATAATTGGACTAGATGTGCAATAATGTTTAGAGTTGAGTAGGGATGCTTGGGGCAGCACTAAATAAAATCATCAGCCTCTGCAATGGCACTTATGCAAGAGGAGCATCCCTCTTCCAGTTGGAGTCCAGGTCTTCCCCACTGAGAAGAGTAGTTTTATGTTGAGTTGGGAAGAAGCTTAGGATGAGAAATACTGAGTCTGGAAAAGTTCGGTAAAGTGCATGTTAATTTTGTTGGCCTTCACAACATGCGGAGCAATAGAATTCTTTAACTAAGTTGCAATTTTTGATCTCACAATATCTGGACAACAATAGTTCTTCCCTCAAACCCCTAAGAATAATGCTATAGAATTTTATTTGCTTTGAAAAGTGAGCATACAAATAATCCATACCAAAATTTAAAAGTTTCTATAAAAATAACAGCACAATTAAAAATGCATTTCATGTTGTGTAAGATTAAAACACAATATACATCATTTACCACACAGAATTCAAAATAATTCACACTTTTTTTTAAATGCCTACTTTGAAATTACTTTAGCTATAATAGTCTTGCAGAAAAAAAATATTAAGGGGGAAAACTGCAATATAAAGCACCACTACTTGTGCAAAGCCACAAGGTGGAAGCAGCTAGCCAACAATACCATAATATGCAGCATTTACGATACACTAATTGCTTATCAACTGATTGCCAAAGAAACCTCAAGTACTCGACATTGGCCTTTACATAACTTAACTTAGTTCCCTCATTGGTTCAATTGGTAAAAGTGCTGATCAGTGTATAAAAAGGTCATGCAGACCCAATTTAAATTCCAAATTAGTAGAGATTAAGATGATCTCAGTCGAATGCAACTGCCTCAAAGGCAATATAACTTTTTTTCTCAGAATACACATTACAAATAAGCAAGACTAAGATACAAAATTTAAATCAAAAGGAATTTGGAAATCCTTATTTAATAGTGCCTGAGAATGAACTGCTATTCCACTGTCACTCAATTGAAAAGAGTAATCAAATCCTTGCATTTGAAATAGCACCTTTCAGGTCAAGAGGACGTGTCAAAGCACTTTGCAGGATTTTCACTGTAAAGTGAAGGGGAATGTTGTTATCCAGACATTACAAGATCACAAATTGTAAATTCGTAGATTATAAATATAGTTTATTTGTAAGTGAACATAACCTTGCAAACCTATAAACCTCATTATTATATATTTGGGCACATAAATTACATATTATTAAAAAATCCTTTTGGAAATTTCATATTTATATCATAGCTATTTTGCAATAACTTTAGATTCTTTATATTCATTTGAAATCTGCATGATTTAAACAGCACATCCCTAATACTCGTATCTTTCATTTTCACAAAAGTTTAACTGGAGACAATGTGATTTTATCTTCCCCCTCCCAATTTTTCCCAATTCATCAACACTCATATCCAGATTATCTGCTTTTGAACATCAATTGTACATGGTAGATCTAGCAGTTTAGTTTAGGCATTGTATATTCAGAAAGCATTACCTGAGCCCGTCTTAATGGCATGTTTCTGCAGAAAATCCAGTGCTTGAGCAAGAGCCTTTTTATTGCACTGTGCTGGTTCTTCATTGCATTCATAGCACCTATGGTAATTTAAAGGAAAGATTTAAGACAAGGAATATTATGCATAATTTATTATAACAGCAGTCTTCCAATCCACTTGATATTAAAATGCCAGATAAAGCAATGCAACCATAGTTACAAGATTTGAACTTTTTATAACATGATTTATAAAAATGTAGTGTTTTGTTTGCAGTTTGAACATTTTTAAGCATTCAATATGTTACACAAATTATTTTAGTACATTAGCCTGGTCCAGCTGGTAGAACTCTCTCCTCTGAGTCACAAGTTTGTGGGTTCAAACCCAACCTTGACACTTGGAACCCATATTGTCCACGATACTGATATGCATTGTCAGAGGTGTTAACCTTTGGATGAGACGTTAAACCAAGGTCTGTCTGCCTGTTCAGGTCCATGTTTGAAGATCCTATGGCACTATTAATAATAATAATAATAATAATCCTTGCATTTGATATAGCGCTTTTCACGTCGGGAGGACGTCCCAAAGCGCTTCACAGAACACACTGTAAAGTGAATTGACTGTATATTTGTGGGCGAACGCGGCAGCCAATTGCGCACAGCAATGTCCCACAAACAGTCGTAGATTGAAAATGACCAATTTATTATTGTTTTGTTTTTTTGGAGGGATTATTATTAGGCGTGTGGAGTAAGGAAACTTGCCCAAGGTTTCGCCCTGCCTGGAATTGAACTCAGGTCTCTCACTTGCAAAGCGAGTGCTCTAACCACTGAGCTACAGGACTCCAAAAGGACTTCAAAAAGAGAAGGAAGTTTCTCCCAGTGTCAAAGCCAACAATTCATCAAATAAAATTGTTTTTTCACATGATGGCTGTATGTGGCATATTACTGTGCTCAAATTGGCTTGCGGTTTTTGCCCAATAAAACAGTTACACCACTCTACAGTACATCACATGAAGCGCCTTGAGACATCTCAATGACGTGATAAGGATCTATATCAAATGCAATGATTATAGTTGCTCTAAAGAGCAATTACTTCTGTTTGTAGGAAAATATTGTAGCTAATCTACCCCAACAAAGAAATCAATTACTTTTATGATGAATATGGACATGGTAGGAATTTAGCCAGTACATTGGGAGAACTCCCGGCCCCTCTTCAAAATAGTGCCATGAGACTTTTAACATTAACTTAAACCATTCAACTAGGTAAACAGAAACTCAGTTTAACATTTCATTCCAAGAACAGTACCTCCAAGAATGCAAAACTGAAGCCTTGGCAAAAGTTAAAATGTAGGGCTTGACCCATATTCTGCTACAAACTGAGCCATAAAGATGGGAGATCTCAAGCGCTCTGGGTGCGAGAGGCGCTATATCAATGCAAATTGTTGTTGTATTTATGGTGGGGTTGGGAGGGCACAGGATTAAATTGGAGAGTGTGTGAGGAGTGGGAGGCAGCAGTGTATGGAGGTACCTCTATTGAAGAATGTCTCACAATATCAACCCCTCTCTCATAGTCAAATACCAGCCAATTGGAAGGGGAAAAGTTTATCCAGCAAGAACAGATTGGTTTATTAAAACTAAACAAAACTGAAATTATAATACAATTTAACAATTAACAACATGCATATTAATATTGATTTACATCTCACCAAATGCTCCATGACTCCAGATTAATCACGATGCAGTGTGGATCTGAGCGAGTTGCCTGGGAATGCTTCAGAGAATGTTGATCTTCCGAGTTTCGACTGCAACCCTAAGTTTAAAGTACAGGTAACTCTTTGTCAAATTGATACACTTAAAAATGATGGGTTCTAATTTTTATAATAATAATCCTTGCATTAAAGGATAACTGAGAAAACCACAAGAAATACAGAAATTAAGTTTTGATTCTGATTAGTTTTGATTAATTTGATTCTGCGGTTCTGTATTCAGAATTTACTATTCCTGCTTGTGGTCTCAGATGTTCTTTGGAGATAGTGGTATTGTATATCCTGAGACCAACTTGTAGCATAGTTAGTATTGCATGCTAATTGTCCCTTTCCTATGTATGAACTCAAAATTACTTCTAAATTGTTTTTAGAACTTTTATACTGCAGATTTTATATAAACTTGACAATCTGTTGTATTGACATGGAATCTGCATAATAGCTGACTCATGGAAAGCAATTTCAGCACGATTCAACATAATAGCAATGCCAGACCAATGTCAAAACACAATGAAGAGTTTAATTTTCTATTATAAAAAGCACCAAGGCAGTCTACTGGATTCCCTTTGTTATTTTAATGCTGGAAAAGATTTACACACAATTGAATTTCATTGTTATGCTAAAATTGGTAGAGCTCTGCACTGAGCACTTAAACAAATGCAGAATTCTGTCTTGCCCAATTCATGTGTGCTGTTACTGTCTTGAAACAGTTTATTGATTTAAAAATTGTATCTAACAATATCACCAATTTTTTTTCCATTTTATTTCTCACTATTATTCGTCTTTCTAGTGATTAAACTAATTCTTGCATTTGATATAGCTCTTTAAGTCAGGTCAACATCTCAAAGTGCTTCTCAGGATTTACTGTAAAGTGTTGGGGCTGTGTATTTTTTGTGTGGACAAATCCGGCAGCCAATTTGTGCATAGCAATATCCACAAAGCGAATGATCAATTTTATCTGGGGGATTGTTGACCGGTACACTGGGAGAAATTCACTTCCCCTTTTGAATATTGCCAATAGTACCAAGCTTCTTTTCCACTTCTTCCAACTTGTGCAGCAGTGTTAAAAGCTTTGCCAAAAATAATCCTTGCATTTAGTATAACTACAAAATACAACATGTTCTCCTACAAAATACAATGCACTTCACAGTTAGACCTATCAAACGCTCCAAGACTATCCTGCCTGAAGGGCACTATATAAATGCAAGTTGTACTCATGATGTGAATGACACTATATCAAATGCAAGGTTTCTTATGATTATAACATCTTATCACTTCAAAACGTCTCAAAGTGTATCTACCATAAATACAATGACATTTATACATATGGAGCACCTTTCATGTCGGGACAACGTTCCAAAGCACTTGACAATTCTGGTTGAGTCACTGGAGACGAGGGTGGGAACTGAGGGGAGGTGAAAAGGGGCAAGATGTAAAAAGAGCGGTCAAAGGAGTACGTCTTGAGAGGGGAGGGGCAAGTCCTGGGTATAGATTTCCAGAGCGCAGACACCAAGTGGATGAAAGGTGGATGGAGCGGGGTCAGGGGATGAAGGAGTAGCCAGTGTTAGCTGAGCGAAGGGAACTGCCAGATTGATAAGGGTGAAGGAGTTTGCAGAGGTAGGGTGCAGCCAATAAACTGGAGTCACTGAGTATTGGTAGGCAAATGGGACAACTAATTTGTGCACAGCAATGTCTACAAACACCCATGAAGTGAATGACCAACAAACAAACAGGACCTTGATTTAACATTTCACCCAAAGTAAAACATCTCTAACAATACAGCACTCACCCAGCACTGCTTTAGAGTGTCAGCCAAGACGACAAGATCAAATTCTTGCAGTGGGGCTTGAACCCACAACCTAACATCTAAAGATATGGTGTCCACTGAGTTACAGAAAGGTATTATCTCTTCAAAAAAAACTCCAGTACATTTTGCTATACACAACCTCCCTCCCAGAAAGCCATGCTGACTCCCTCTTATAAATCTATACATGTATTTATTATTTCTTCTTTCAGTTTGCCCTCCAATGTTTGCCCAGCAACAGATGTCAAACTCCCTGGCCTGTAATTCCCCGGGTAGATCGTCCACAGGACTTGGAGGAGCATGCCAGTCACTGGAGGCTGGGATTCTTCCCACTCGTCTCTGTAAGCCAAAGCCCTAATGGATATGTTGATCCAACTTGGACACAAAGTGGAAAGCTTGCCAGTCAGTGTTTGCAATGGCAAGCTGCGTGGTTTTAGCTGGTTAAAATCCAGCAGGACACGGACACACAATCTGGAGCCCCGAAGCCTCGACTCTTGCCAAGTTGTGCCTAAACGTCAGGGAGAGTTTGTGCATTCCATTCCAAACCAACAGAAACTCCATGCATATTGTAAATATCACATACAGGGTGATCTCAGGACTTTCAGTGATGAATAAACTCAATACTAAACCTGTTCTCATTAGAGAAAGCTATTTTAAATGGATAATATAGATGCGAACAGGCTAATAATAATAATCCTTGCATTTGACGTAGCGCCTTATCACGTCTTCGAGACGTCTCAAAGCGTTTTAGCTGGTTAAAATCCAGCAGGACACAAACACACACTCTGGAGCCCCAAGCCTGGACTCTTGCCAAGCTATGCCTAAATGTCAGGGAGAAAAAGGTCTTTGATATGGGCTACAAATAGAAAATAAAGATTAAGTTTAAAATATTGTGTACTGCAACAATATGCCAGACGTAGAGCAGAGATGGAGGAAAGTGACCACAGGCGCAATCAAAGTTTAGACAGCTTTTTAGGACAGTCACAGAGGGGGCAGACAGATAAATTAATGAAGGGAATTCCAGAGGGTGGTGATATAGTGGTTGAAGACTCTGTGACTAATGGTGGGGCAGAATATTTTTCCTTGCATTTAGGTGAGGAATGTACAAGAGGTTCAAGTTTACCGAGTAGAGGGGAAGAGAAGATGATCACAGAAGCAGGGAGGAGTAAGAGTGCAGTTGGGATTTTTAGGTGAGAGGGAAGCTCTTGAAGTTGATCTATTGGGAGAAGGAACCATGGGACCCTAGTGAGGATTGGGTTATGATCACACAAAGCTTAGTGCAGATAAGAATGCAGGGTGGGGTGAGTATTAAATGATATGACACCTGTGGCTGGCAGAAGGCCAGCAGGAGGGCATTTGAAAAGTTCGGAGGTAAAGAAAGCATGGATAAGGCATTTCGGCCGCATTAGGTGGGTGAAGTGGTGAAGATGCAGTAAAACCGTCTTGGTAATAGACTGAATGTAAGGAAGGAAAGAGAGCTGAGGCTTGAATAAAATGCCAAAGTTGCGCGGTGGCTCAGTGAGTACGAGAGTATGAGAGGGAAGGTTGAGTCAGAAGCAAGGAGCATTGACAGGCGTCGAGGATGATTAGTTCAGTTTTGTCCACATTGAACTGAAGAAAGTTGAAGCTCATCTAGGACTTGATGTCTGACAGATAGAACATCAATGCAAAAGATAACCAGATAAACATTGAATTGACTTACAACGGATTAATAGATAAAATAGATGCATACTATGGAAGGAACAGGCTTAATGGATTGATTGGACTTTTATCATTCCAGGTTTATGGTATTTCTAATAACCAATTAATCATAATTTTTTTTTTAAGAAAACATGAAACTGTTGAACATAAAGAAAATATAGTGGAAGCCTGTTAAGGACACATCGAGAACGGCTGTTTTGTCCGACTTAAGGGGTGTCTGAGGTGAACTGTTTTACCTCTTCTTGCCCAGCAGATAAGCGGCAGTGGTGCCTCCTCCCTTCCATTGCCATTCCCATTAGACAGGAAGGAGACAAACATGTGGAGGATTCAAAATGATTGACAGTCTTGGAGCCGCTTGTGAATGGATGAGCACTCCAACCGTTCACAAGCGGCTCCAGCTGTCAATCAATTGTGATTTGACTCCTCCCATTTCCTCCCTTATTTATTCCACATTCCTCCGCCCCCTCATTGATTGACAATCCAACTCCAGACGCTTGTGAATGGCTGGAGTCCGCTGTCAATCAATCACAATTAGACTCTTCCCAACTCCACCCTGGAGCCACTCATGGGTGAATGGCACTGCTCGAGACACAGAAGGCATTAGTAAGTACATTCAGTGGCAACCATCGCGGCATTTTGACCGGATTAACTGGATTTTTGTCCGAAACAACCAGCATGTTTAAAACAGCTAAGAATACAAATAAATCTGGGCCAGGCATTTTATTCGATTTACCTGGCATCCGGGGTTAACTGGCATCCAGCTAAAGCAGATTCCACTGTACTTCAATACCTTTGCATATTACTGACCTGGTAACCACATTTGAGGCACATCCAAATATCTGGTGAAATTTCAGGCTCTCCATCATGTGCTTTCAAATCCCTGACACATTCAGAACAGACTGACCAGTGATTTTGAGCAACAGCCTTCTTCACTTCGATCAGATCCACTGATGTGATAATGTGCTGACATGCTGAGCCTGAAGGAAAGAATATAAATTCAGAATGCAAATAAATGTTGTTACTGTTAATCTATTACCTTGGTTCAGTGTTTTTTTTACAATGAAATGTACACAACATAGATGTATACCATTTTAAATAATATACAGGACACTTATCAAGTTAAAAGTTTAAAAAGTTAGGTAATATCAATTAATTAAACACTGGTACACAAAGCTTTCAATACCATTTCAAATCAGTGCCAATTATAATACTTGTTACATCACTTACAGTTCCGCCATGTGTTACAGTGAGACCAAATGTTTCTTCAGCACTCAGACATATCTACTTAGGTCACTGCACCACTTTTAACAAAAATATACTGCATTCTAGTCAGCATTAAATATATGATCCAATAGTGATAATGTGGTTACAGTCCATGAGAAATACATGAAACTCACTTGTTCCTCCGATTCGTTCACAGATATTTATAAGTCTGGTAAAACAGGAGTTCATTAGCACTATTTTGTTATATTGAAGTAGAAAGGTTTACTGTTGGAACACTGTGGAAAAATTCCTCAAATATTAAATGGTATTGTAGTTGAAAGAATACGTAGTTCACCATATGTATAATTCCAATGCCAGGACAGAACAGGCTCCTCAGATTCTTTTGACTTACAAGTTTCTGCCACAGCATTCTTATGAGGCAACACCTTTTAATATCCCCCATCCCGCACCCCAAAAAATGAAGTCTGGAAACAAAATCACTCAATTAGACGTCCCAATTTCAGATTAATAATAGAACTTATTAATCATAAAGGATTTTTTTTAAAAAAGCTGTTTTGGTTCTGTTTTAACAGCATTTAGAATTCATTGGAAATGTCCACATTTATTTACAAGTATAAATTTTTTTTAAAAATGTAAAAAGGTGAACGTTCACATTTTAAGCTTGTATATTGTCCATTAGCCTCACTATGTGAAGTCAAAGGTGTATTTTATTGACCCCAGACATGACATAATTATATCTGTAGATATCACAAGGTCATAGTAGGAGTCAGGGACAAGCTTTAGATTCCTCGTACAAGCTAATACAGATTGCAATCTATATTTCATTTAAAAGAAAATCTATAATGGAATATGTTGCCATAATCTTCATAATAGATGAAGATGTAAGACTTTAAAATCATTTTAAAAGAACAATTTTACATTTTCTTATTCCAAGGGAACCAAAGAGTTAAGTGCATCATTCACATAAAAACATTCCAATTAGGAAACATGCCATACAAACTCTTGGAACATGTATTGTACTGTATTCACAATCCAACAACTAAAACTCAAGGCTGCCTACTGGTCATTATAAATTGATATTTAAATTTAAAGGGAGCTTGGCTCCTGTCAGCGCTCCTCACCTCAGGCGCTGACAGCATCACTATTCATGGATGCATTCTCCACCTCACCAGTATGGAACCTCGGTGTCTTGTTCGACCCTCAACTGTTTTTTCAAACCCCACATCTGTGCTATGATGATTTCTACATTCCCCCACCTCTGCGACATTGCCAGCTTTCAACAGTACCTCTCCCCTCAGGCTGCTGAGACTCTCATCCACGCCTTCATTACATCCACCCTTGAGTATGCTAACTCTCTACTTGGGAGTTCCCAACTCTTCCCGTCACAAGCTGCAGATTATTCAGAACTCTGCAGATCGTATTCTCTCCTGCACTAAACTCTGTGAGCTGATCATCCCCATCCTCGCCCTGCTTCACTGGCTCCCCATCCCCCAGAGGATCAAGTTCAAGATCCTCATCTTCATCTTTAAAGTCCTCTGTGCTTTTGTTCTTCCCTATCTCTGTGACCCACTAAAACTTTACCAACCTGTCTGTTCCCTCCACTTGGCGGGCACTGGCCTACTCCATGTCCCCATTCTACCCACTCCACCATCAGCAGTCAGATCTTCAGCCTTTCTGCCCCCAACTCCTGCAACCCCATCCCAGAGCGCCTTCGCCCACCCCTTTCCTTGCCTTCGAGGCATGTCTTCGATCATTCTCCCAACTTCACTACTCCCACCCCCCCACCCCTTGCCCGCCTTCTTGACTCCAGCCCCCAGCTCGGTGCAAACCCTTCACAGTCCAGTGTCTTGGAACGTCCTCCCTACATGAAAGGCGCTACATAAACGCAATTTGTTGTTGATAATAGTGGAGAAATTGCATACTGCAAATAACGGCAAACAAGTAATTTAACTGGATAAAATAACCGAAATTCATGGTTTGCATTCAGAGTAAAACCTTATCAGTTTACGAGTATGGCACAAGTTTTGAAGTTGCTAATTTATTCATGCTTATTTTTCTACAACGGGACTAATGAATATAGCATCACTTGTAATAACGGTATTGGGATTTAAAATTGGCAGCAAAATGTATTTAATCAGCTTTCAATCCCCTATTCCAACATAAAACATTCTAAAATGCTCATCGCCACCCCCACCCCCCAAAAAAAAACAAGGTCTTAGTGTTCCATAGCATACAGATAAAATTATTCTCAAAAACAATAACTTTTAGTTTACCTGAGACTTCATCCGATGACTCTTCATCCTGAGGCTTTTTAGGTCTTTTGCTCCTTTTTGTCATTTCACCATTACTTCGGGAGGATGGGTCTTTTACCCTCATCTGTCATTATAATTGAAAATGTTGTACAGCTTTACATATAATGTATGTTGAAACAGTTTAAAAGCTGAACAGTACCATTCATACACCAAAACTAAAACAGAATTAGAAGAATGCAAAAAAAATAACAGCCATATCACACTTTGTGTTTCAGCAATCCAATTGAAAATTTGGATACTGCATCAATGCACACTAATAACTAAATTAAGAATGCCCAACTCAGTTCACCAAAGTCAGCACAGAAACACAATATACCTAGGGCCAAAGAGAGTCGTACCAACGCTCATACTGCAGACGCAGCAACATGAATTGCAGAACTAAAGTAGAACCTATGATCGCTACTACTCTTCATTGAATTCTAGTTATCCTACCAAATAGAAGCGAATCATCACCAACAATTTAAAAGAGAATTGGGTCAGGATACTGAACAGAAGAAAAAATCTGAAGCAACTGTGACCTCACCCAAAATAGTAGCCCTGTCAAATTTAAAGCTTGCACAACTTCTGTCCTTTGCTGCAAAATTGTATTTATACATTGGCAAATAAGCAACAGGCCAAATGGGCTTCTTCCACGCTGTACATTTCTTTGTAAGGGCAGCGATCTCACAACAGTGGCCACTCGCCTTCAGGTCGCCATACTAATGTGGTCATCTCACTAGATTGGTTAATATTTGCAGTCTTTTTCATTTCAACATAACATAATACAGTAATTCAATTTCCATTTACATGTGTCTTTTGCATAGGATAATATTTCGGAACACTTTACAAAGATGGGATCGGCCAACGAGCAAGGGAGACAGGGTGGGAGAAGGTGACACATTTGCATGCGAAACAGGGGACGATGTAAAGGAAAGAGGACATGATTAGGGACCAGTTGTAAGGGAGAAAGGAAAGCTTAGGATCAAACAGGACACTAAGGTTGCGCACTGGTTTAGCAAATAATACAAACTCACTCGTGAGATTAACCCGGTAATGTGGCAACAATTCTTCTCTCCATTTGTTAACTTTATTAGTGAGTTTGCACTGTAATAATAATAATCCATGCATTTGATATAGCGCTTTTCACGTCTTCTAGACGTTTCAAAGCACTTCACAGAATATACTGTAAAGTGAATTGTAAAGTGTTAATAGCTTTACAATAACGTATGCTGAAACAGTTTACTGTTTGTATTATATAAAGGATGTAACCTTTACCTTTTAATACTAGACAGGAACAACCATGGAAATTTATCTCCTTATGGGAAAGGCATTCTCCTTCTCTCCCCTCATTTTCTGAAGGCACTATCTGGATGGTTTGCCCCAACATTATAATAATAATCCTTACATTTAATATACAACCTTTCGCATCAGCAGAACATCTCAAAGCACTTCACAGGATTCACTGTAAAGTGCAGTGTAAAGTGTATTTTGTAGATGAACATGCAGCCAATTTGCACACAGCAATATCCTACAAACAGTCACAAAGCGAATGACAGCCAATTTTATTTAGGGGACTGTTAATAATTATAATCCTTACATTTGATATAGCTCCTCGTCACACTGTCAAGACATAAAAACATAAGAATTAGGAGCAGGAGTAGGCCATTCGGCCCCTCGAGTCTGCCCCGCCATTTGATAAGATCATGGCTGATCTTCAGACCTAACTCTAATTACCTGCCCTATACCCATATCCCCTAATCCCTCTATTTTTTAAAAATCTATCAGTCCCAGCCTTGAAGATGTTCAAGTACTGAGCATCTACAGCCTTCTGGGAGATGTCTCAAGGTGCCTCGCAGAATAACAAACACAAAATTTAATTTGTATAGCGCTTTTCATGTTGGGAGGCGCTGGGCAGTCAGTGTTTCAGACCCGAGCTGAGGATCGGGATTGGGGAGGGTGGAGGGCAGGGGAAGGTCTTGAGATGGGTCTTGAAGGAGGCAAGAGAGGGGGCGAGGCGGAGGGAATGCGGGATGGAGTTTTAGAGGGTGGGGGCAGAGTGGTAGAAGGCCCGCCCACCAATAGTGGAACAGGCGAGAGGGAGACGTGAAGTAGGCCGGAGCCCACTGAGCGGAGGGAGTGGGCAGGTTGGTAGGGGGTTAGGAGGTTGCAGAGGTAGTGGGGAGCGAGGCCATGGCGGCTTTGAAGGTGAGGTCCAGGATCTTGAACTGTATCCTCTGTGTGATGGGAAGCCAGTGGAGTCGGGTGAGGATGGGGGAGATAGGGTCACGGAGCCGGGGCGGGAAAGGACATGGGCTGCAGGGACTTTGGTTTAACGTCTCATCCAAAAGACGGCACCTCCGACAATACAACACACCCCCAGCACTGCGTTGGAATGTCAGTTTAGATGATGTGATTCCAAGTCCCAACGTGGGGTTTGAACCCACAACCTTCTGACTCAAGAGGTGAGAGTGCTACCAACTGAACCAGGCCGATGCATAATAATAATCCTTAAGTGCCATTTATATCAGGAGAGGGTCCAAAAGCACGTCACAGGATATACCGTAAAATGGAGCGACTGTGTGTTTTGTGGGCAATTTATGAACAGCAATGTCCCACAAACAGCCAATGAATCAAGGCACTGGGAGAAATCTACTTTCCTTTTCAAATACTGCCAAGAGCTCAACCTGAAACAGGCAAATGGGACCTCAGTTTAGCGTCTCGTCCAAAGGGCGGCACCTCTGACAGTGCAGTGCACCTGAAGCCTGTGTTGGCTTGAATACAGCCGATATGGGGCTTGAACCCACCACTTTCTGCCTCGCGCGAAAGCGCTCCCAACTGACACTTGGCAGGGTTCACGTCTGAGACGGAAAGGAAGATTATTGCTATGTTATTAACAATGCCCAAAATAAAACTGGCCACTCACTTTGTGACCGTTTGTGGGGCATTGATTCGCCCACAACATTTGCTGTCAGTTCACTTTACAGTGTACCCTGTGAAGCGGTTTGAGACATCGCAAGGTCACAATAAGGCACTGTATATGAAATGCAAGGATTATTATTACTACTATTATCATTATTACACCGCTCATGATTGCAAACTGCCTGTCTGTTCACCTGACACATCAAGGGAGCGACGTCGGAAGGAGCTCGCCGGGTGGGTGGGTGACTGACCCAACTTGAACACAACTCGGCACCGAGTCGTGGATAGGGCGCAGCAGAAAGGCGAGGGTCGGGTGTCCGGGGCCGGGCACCGGGCACCGGGCCTCCCTCTCGTCTTCACAGCACCAGCGACTCAAACTTCACCATCACATCCCCGCCCCCCCCCATAGAGCGGCCACCGCAACCCTTGAGACTAAAGTTTGTGTTGAACTCACTGGTTGAGCGGGTGTGAGGCGGGCGGGCGGGCCCTGTGGAGGGAGGGAGGGAGGGAGGGAGGGGTGTGGGGGAACCCTGACGGAGGCCAATTGCTTCCAGCAGCTTCGACGTACTCCACCGGCCGCTCACGCTCTGCTGCTCCCGAATCGGTCCAACCGCGCCTGCGCCACCGGCAGTGCCTTCCTTCCGCGCAGACGCACACTCTCCCGATCGGGCACCTCGCTGAGTGCGCGTGCGCACGGCGACGCCCACCCTCCCGTCCCTTCCAGAAAGGGGCGGCGCCTACGTTAACAATAATGAGAAGCGGCCCCGCCTTCAGCCGTTCCCGTTAATGCGCATGTCCCAATCTGCTCAACCGTCGGCCACGCCTCTGAATGCGCATGCTCTGACTCGCTCCTGGGTCCATCTCGCAGCAACTGGTCCTGAGTGCGCATGCTCTATCCTCACCGGCACACGCACGCACGCGCACACACACACGCCCCCGCACGGAGGCCGGTGTGCTCTCTGCGGGCGCTGGAGAGGGTAAAGCGCTTCCAGCTGAAACGGTGGGTGGAGCGGCGGTGAGGAGGAGGAAGAGAATTTCCGGCGTCCTTGTGAGCTACGTGGGCAGAGCTGGCGGGCGCTCGTTGGTGCGGTGGCCGTTCCCTTTTGAATCATGTTCCGCGCTGTCTCGAGGTCGGTGTCGTTATGGCGGGCGCTGCGCTGGGTGTCAGCGGCTCAGAGAGAGAGCCGGGCCTCTCGGGGTGAGTGACCAGAGACAGACTGTGTGTAACCAGAGCGGTGTGAACTGCAGACCCTCCCGTCCCCCCCACACCGCGACACCGGCTGTGTGGGGTATCGCCAGAAGGGGCGGATTTTCGCTGTTCTGTGCACGAAAAAACGGCTTTGGGCGGTTGCCTCGTTTTTTGAAAAAAAATTTAAACCTTCCAGATATGGTCAATAAACAGCTTGAAGATCTTTTCTCACACAGCTTCGAAAGCACTGAAGCTAAATCGTCATCATATTATCACCAATAATATTATAAGTCGTCCAACAACAACAACTTGGATTTATGTAGCGCCCTCCACGCCGGGCGGCGACTCGGAGCGCTTCACAGTAACGGATCCCGGGGCCGGGCCGGGGGGGGGGGGAGGGGGGGAAGGTGACCAAAGGCGCGGTCGAAAAGAAAGGTCTTCAGCAGAGACCTAAATGGGAAGGAAGGGAGTGAGAAAGGCAGTTCCAGAGCCTCGGAGCATAGTGGCTGAAGGCACGGCTGCCGAGGGTGGAGCAGAGGACTCGGGGGACGAGGAGGAGGCCAGACCCAGAGGAACGAAGGCAATGGGTACTGTTTTGAGGAGAGAGGAGGTCAGAGAAGTCGGGGGGTGTAGAGGAGTGCAGTGACTTGAATACAGGGGTGAGGATCTTGAAGTCGATCCTCTCTGGGACAGGCAGCCAGTGCAGTCTGGCGAGGACTGGGGTGATCGGGGAGCGGAGTTTGGTGCGGGTGAGAATGCGGGCGGCAGAGTTGTGAATGATTTGGATTTTATGGATGGTCGCGGAGGGGAGACCGGGGAGGAGGGCGTTCGAGTAGTACAGCCGAGAGGTGACAGAGGCATGGACCAGGGTTTCAGCGGCTTTTGGAGTGAGGTATTGGCGGAGTGAGGTATACGTCGGAGGTGGAAGAAAGCGGTGCTGGTGAGGGACCGGATGTGGGGGAGGAAGGATAATTGGGGGTCGAACCTGACGCTTAGGTTGCGTACGGGTTCGGAGAGTTTTAGGGGGAGATCAGGAAAGTGGAGGAGGTGAGAGCCGTGAGATTTTAGACGTTGGCGAGAGCCCTTACCCGTCATATAAATTCACCCATCCACAACCGTGGTCATACACTTGACCTCATCATCACCCACGGCCTTGATATTTCCGACCTCAGCATAGTGGACCAGGCCATCTCGGACCACTTTTCCATCTCCTTCTCCTCTCACATCCCTCTCTTCTGCACCAAGCCCTCAACCATCCTCTACCACCCTTGGAAAAGGCTCCCCCCTGAGACCCTCACAAAGGCTCTCACATCATCAAATATCCTATCCCTCTGGCCTTCCACCTGCGGAGATCCTGAAGCAGCCGTCCAGCTGCTCCATGATCGCCTCTCACCTTCAACTCCCTCGTCCCCCTAAAATCCAAGACCATCTCCAAACCCACCCGATCCCCCTGGTACAACAACCATCTCCGCCGCCAAAAAACCCACACCTGTCTGCTCGAGCACAGATGGCAGAAAACTCGCCTGACAGTTCACCGCCAACTGTGGCTTGAGCATCACCACAGCTACCGTCGTTCTTTGACACATGCAAAAACATCCTTCCCAACATCAACTTGGAGGCTAAACACAACCCCAAAGTCCTTTTTCCACCACCCACTCCTCCTCTGTGCCCCCCTCAGGCCTCTTCAATCTTCGTATCAAATGCCAAGTACGAGAAGGTCATGGGCTTCCTTTCATCTAAAATACTGAACATCCGCCAGGCAGCCTCATCCACCTGCTTCTTGTCACCCACCACCACGCCCTCTGTCCCCCTCACCCTCCTCATCATCTGCTCCTACCACCACCCCCATTCTACACTCTTTCCTCCCCATCTCTCCCTCCTCCCTCTCACTCACCATCACCTCCATGAAACCCACCACCTGCTGCCTCGACCCTCCTCCCCACCAACTTACTGGTCATCCAACTCCCCCTCCTCTGCCCACTACTGGTTGACGTCAACAACCAGTTCCTCTCCTCCGGATCAGTCCCTGCCTCCCTCAAAACTCCTGTCATCATCCCCCTCCTGAAAAAACCCTCCCTAGATCCCTCAAACCCTAACCATTACTGCACTATTTCTAACCTGCCCTTCCTCTCAAAAGTCCTAGAATGAGTTGTTGCCAACCAACTTCGCGCACCCCTCTCCTCCCACTCCCTCTTCGAACCCTTCCAGTCTGGTTTCCGCCCACAGTACAGAGACTGTGCTTGTGAAAGTCACAAACGACATCCTCTCTTAACTGGGACCAGGGCTCCCTCTGCCTCCTGTACCTCTCCACCGCGTTCGACACAGTCGATCACCCATCCTCTTCCACAGCCTTTCCTCCGTCATCCACCTCAGTGGGACTGCGCTCGCCTGGTTCAAGTCCTCCCTCACAAACCGCCAGCAGTACATCTGCACAAACAGCTTCTCCTCCTGCTCTCACCCGGTCACCTGCGGGGTACCCCAATAATCCATCCTTGGCCCCCTCCTCTTTCTGATCTATATGCTCCCTCTTGGGGATGTCATCCTCAGACATGGGGTACACTTCCACATGTATGCAGATGACACCCAACTCTATTTTTCCACCTCTTTTTGCGACCCCCAGTCCCCTGATGTTCTGTCAGCCTGCCTGTCAGATCTCAAGGGCTGGATCAGCACAAATTTCCTTCAACTGACCATTGACAAGACAGAAACCATACTCTTTATTTTTAATATTTTTAATAATAATTCTTGCATTTGATATTGTGCTTTTCACGTCTTCTAAACGTCTCAAAGCACTTCACAGAATATACTGTAAAGTGGATTGACTGTATTTGTGGGCTGAACGCGGCAGCCAATTGCGCACAGCAGAGTCTCACAAACATCGAAATTACCAATTTATTTTTTTTCTTCTTGAGGGATTATTATCAGGCGTGTGGAGTAAGGAAACTTGCCCAAGGTTTCGACCTTCAGGGAATTGAACCCTGGTCTCTCGCTTGTGAGGCGAGTGCTCTAACCATTGAGCTACAGGACTCCAGTTGGGCTAGTGTTTGGTGGACTTTGGGCTGCAAGCTTATTTTTACTTCTGGCAAACGGTGGGGGGAGAGCTGGTAAACAATGTGATGATGGGTCAAACAGGCAGGGCTGGTGAAGCAACAAGAACGAAGGAAATTTGTTGCAGTTTCTATAGTGATCTTTGTCACATGTATAAACGCCTCCCAATTACCTCACCACTGCTGGCTATCAAGTATAATAACTTTTTAATATATTTATATATACAGAGGGCACCAGACTTGCCACTCGTGCCACTGCTCATCCCATTTTGGTGACCACCAGAGGTTCGGATGGACTTTCAAGCTCCTCCGGGTCTGGCCTCCTCCTTGTCCCCCGAGTCCTCCGCTCCACCCTCGGCGGCCGTGCCTTCAGCCACTATTCCCCGAGGCTCTGGAACTGCACTCCTCACTCCCTTCGTCTCGTTCCCTCCCTTCCCATTTTCAGGTCTCTGCTGAAGACCTTTCTTTTCGACCGCGCCTTTGGTCACTTCCCCCCCCTTCCCCCTGGCTCGGTCCCGGGATCTTAAACTGTAAACTGCTCTGAGACGCCTTCCTGCGTGGAGGACACTGTATAAATCCAAGTTGTTGTTGTTTGATCTCATACTTCCAGAAAGGTTGTGGGTTCAAGCCCCACATCAGGATTTGGAAGTCTAAAATGACACTCCAATGCAGTGCTGGGGTATGTTGCGTTATCGGAGATGCCCTTCTTCGGATGAGATGTTAAAAACCAAGATCCCGTCTGCTTGTTCAGGTGGACGTTAAAGATCCATGGCAATAATTGAAAAGAGAAGGGAGTTTCTCCTGGTGTCATAACCAGTAACCCCCAGAGAAAAATAATCAGTCCACTAGGATAATAATTGGTAAGATGCTGTAGCTTTGAGCCATTTTGATGTATAAGATGCTGTAAATGTCATGTCATTTCTTTCTTACCCGTACGATTCTTTGTTAAGTAAAGCCTCCATTGATCAGCCTTACAAAACTCCATTTCAAAAGTTTATTCTTTGTAAAGAAGTACTTCGTGATTGTTGACCTTCACAAACCTATGCCTTCTTGTCCTGCCATCTTGGTGTATCTGAAAGTTTACTGTCCCAACTCCACTTAATCTGATAAAACTATATGATCCCCGTTAACAAACCTATATGTGGCGAGGTGCATTCCTCTGATATGGCTGAAAATAAGTGCTTTCTTTTTCCCCTCCTTCAGCATGTAGCTACTGTAGTATTTCTTTAACATATGGTGCAATAAAATGTTTTTTTCAATTATGTCTGAAACGGCTATGGAACATATCTTGATCAAAACAAGAAATTCTGTCCCAGATTTGATCCTTCATCAAGCTAATCCAAATTTCACTTGGCAGCTTGACTATTAAGAGACAAACACTATTAGACCAAATTCTACTATAGACAATGGTGATACTGTATTAATAGTGAATATATTCTGACTTCTCACAACCTCTGCACCAATTCACCTCATAATTATTATGAGAAAAAAACATCCATTATTTTCAGCACACCATATCTTTCTGTGGCACTCTGTCAATCTTAACTTCGAGTTACATAGAGTAATGCAGTATGCAAACAGGCCATTTGGCCCAACAAGTCCATGCAAGTGTTTGTTTTCTACCCACTTCAAATGCTGAACCTTTGTCGATTTATGCACCAATAACAGTCTTCTATAATCCACTACCTTTAGGTTCATTGCAATGCCTCATTTTATGAAAATACTAGAAAATCAATCTATCTGAACAACCTGTAAAACATGAATTTATGCTGCTGTTTATCAAGTCATGGTAAAGAGCTCATCGGTACATGACTGAAAGTTTTGGTATCATCTGATGAGCGTTATTCCACCTATCTACTGTTTGCTCTGCATAAGATTTGATTTTTAAAAAATCCTTCCATTTGGTCTAGTGCTTTTTATATTGGCAGGACCTTTCAAAGTGCATCACAGGATAGCTGTAAAGTGAAGTGTGTTTTGTGGACTAATGCAATGGCCAATTTATGCACAGCAATATGCACAATATATGCACAAATAGCCATAAAATGAATGACCACTTTTATTAGAGAATTGTTGGCTAAGACCACTATGCTAAGACTTCCCAGACTTCCCACATCTTCCTCTACAAGTTGCAGATTATTCAGAACACTGCAGCTTATGTCCTCTCCCCTACCAAACTCCATGAACGGATCAACCTCACCTGGCTCCCCATCCCGAGAGGATCAAATTTAAAATCCTAGCCCTTGCTTTTAAAGCTCTACAAAGTCTTGTTCCTCCCTATCTCTGCGACCTATTAACACCAGACCAACCTGTCCGCTCCCTCCACTCAACGGGCAATGGCAAGTTCCATGTTCCTCACCCGCCCCACCATTGGTGATTGGTCTTCAGCTTTTTAACCCCTCTTGATTTTAACCCCAGCTCGAGTGGAGACCCTGACCTGTCCAGTGCCTTGTCACATTCTTCCAATGTGAAAGATGCTATATGAATGTAATTTTTTTTTTGTTTTATTTGTTTCCTAAAGGACCAGGTTCAGGCACGCTATAAAGTTTTCTGTGCATTTACAATTGGATACTGCATATATTTGCAATACCTGACAAAAGAAACACAAAATGGGCATCAAAGAGGACTCTTTTATTCCAATATTACTGGCTAAGCAGACCAAAAGTAGTCATATACAGTAGCAATTTTGAAAAATAAATACTGATTTTGTGATTCAGGTAAATGTAAAGGGAGATACTATTTCAAAGAAATGTAAAGTTTTTCTTACAGTTTAGTTATTTATATTTTCCTCCTAATTCAAATTGACTTCCACATTTAAATTAATTGGCTACTCATCTCGTTGTTTAGGGCAGATTAGCTAAAGCATTTCCCTGTATCACTTTCATTTATAATCAATTATATTTTATAAAATGCTTCAAGATGGTTATTATTTTTTGTTTTGTGAAAGGCATTCTGTAAATACACATAATTATTGTTATCTTAGTTACTTTAATCAATCCGTATTGTTTTTAGCTTTCTATAACTGGTTTACATAATCTTTCCATACATATTTTGAATTCCTTGGTCATTTGTCCATGTTACTATTTGTCATTTTTATTCAGGAAAATTCTCATTCTATTCACAACTTGAATATGCAATGATGTTTATAGTGAGTAATAATAATAATCCTTGCATTTGATATAGCGCTTTTCACGTCTTCTAGATGTCCCAAAGAGCTTCACAAAATAGACTGTAAAGTGAATAAAGTGTAAAGTATATTTGTGAGCGAAATGCAGCAGCCAATTGTGCACAGCAGTGTCCCACAAACAGTCTTGGGTTGAAATGACCAATTTTTTTTTGAGGGATTATTATCAGGTGTGTGGAGTAAGGAAACTTGCCCAAGGTTTCACCCTGTCGGGAATCAAATCCAGGTCTCTTGCTTGCAAAGCGAGTACTCTAACCACTGAGCTACAGTCAAAAAGTCAATTCACTTTACAGTGTGTTCTGTGAAGCGCTTTGGGACGTCCTCCCGACGTGAAAAGTGCTATATCAAATGCAAGGATTATTATTATTATTATTATTACAGGAGTAGTGCTTATAAACTGTAAATGTACATCAACTATATGAATAGTAAAATTTTGTGATAAAGTGTCTATTTTGCAATAATTGACTGAACTACTGCAGCCAATAGAATTTAAAAGTATGTTTTAGAGTGTTGCACATAATAAAATACATAAAAGGGAATGCGGGAGATTAATTGGAAAAGTTTGAAAACTTGTCTGGCATTTTTAACCGTCATCGCTTTTCTGTTCCTCTAAATGTAGTTCCAATTTTTGTGACTCATCATGCAACTTACCGGATACTCACTGCACCTCCTATGCACACCATCTCCTATGAGGAATTGAAAGAATTGCTTGAATCCCATGTTCTTCTTATCGATGTTAGGGAAAAATCAGAGATTGAGGAGGATGGACAGATTTGTGGTTCTGTAAATATACCCTGTAAGTATATATTAGAACAGACAATTTCTGATATACTGCAAATTTGTTTTACTACTGTAGTCAAAGGTGACTAGCACTTAGCTTTGTACTTTTGTTTAGGATCTTCTAAAAATAACAGGAAAGGGAATTGAGTGTTGTTAGTTGACCTTTAAATATATTTATTTCTACAAATTGTTTAATTCATTAGTTTTGTCTTCATACATTTAGTCGGAAAAATATTAACCTTAATCTTCAGAAGAATACAATTTATTAACTGGCAGAGGCTTGGTGGGAGAGGAAGAAATAAACCTGGTAATCTTCTGTTGCTACAGTGGTGTATTGAATTTAATCTAGTTCTGTCTTGGAATTCATTTGATTGTTAATATTAACAGTGCAAATAAATAAGACTGCACTGTATTGGTCTGGGTCGAAATGCAATAGTTTGCAAGAAACTACCCTCTTGTCTTGAACATTATTGTACTTTCTGATACACTAAAGTAGCAACGTTTACTTTCTCAATCTTATTTAGCTTCTCGTATAACTCTAAAATGCCCTGAAACACCTTTTATCAAGGCTAGAGTACTATCGTATCATTCTTCATCAGCTCAGATCTCCTCTAAAACTAGGTATCACCCTCCTCTTCAGATTGTTAAATCAGGTATCTGGACAGAGAACTGCATTGACAAAGGGGATTAACTAGTGGGATGCCTCAAAGTAAGTTCTCTGGCCAAAACTATTTGTCATTGAGTAAGTGATTTAGAGATGGGGACAGAAACCAATCTCTCTTAACTTTATTGATGATATAAGGAAGAAGAGCTGCAAGAGGAGCATAGTGACTGCAGTGGGATCCAGTTTGATCAACAGATTGAGCTGTTGTCACTTTTTGTGAGCAAATGCACATTCATAAAATTGGGAAGGAGATAAATGGAGGGAGTTTCAATTTGATAGTATTCATCTTCAGGACACAATACAGGAAAGAAATTAGTGGATTATAATGCATCACAATTTACAGCAATATTAAAGAACAAATAAGATCTTTGGGTGTAGAAAATCATAGAAACATCATCGGTGGCCAACGCTTCAGCCACTATATCCCTAACCTATGGAACACATTATCTCAATCCCTCTGCCTCGCTCCCTCTTTTATCTACCAATCCTCTTCTGACCCTTTGCTCAGCCGGCTCTGCCTTCGACCATGTCTGTGGTCACCTCCCCTTTCTTCCTCGCTTGGTGCGAAACTCTGCCATTGTTAAATGCTCCAAAGCGCAACCCTGGGTCAAGGGAGAAAATGCAAGCTGATCCTGTTTAAATCCCACCATCAATTCCATCTCTTTGACCACACCTATGGTCACCTCCCCATTGCTCAGAGTCCAAACCCACCACTGTATAGTGCACCAAGATACGACCCTACAGGAAGGGTGCTGTATAAGTTTTGTGAAGCACCTGAACAATTTACTGATTGTTCAAGCAAAGTATAAAATGCTCAGAAAACATCTTAAAAATCAGAATAAGGTTCTGACTTTGAGAAATTTTCATGCTACAGATGTCTCATTTCAGTAGAAGTAGATCATTCTACAAGTAGATTGGAAGGAGGGATTCTTCCCACTTAGTTCCCATCATTCCTGCAAGCCCAAACCCTCTTGGATAGCTGACAATCAGCAAAAAGCTTGCTAGACAATTTGTTTGTATTCTTTATAACAAGCTGTGCAATTTTACCTGGTTGAACTTCAGTAGTTACTCCAATTGGAGGCCCTAAGAATTGGCTCTTGTCAACCTGTGCCTAATGCTCTCTGGGATTAGGTAAACAGGGTGTATCCCTCTAGGGAGAGTGTACATTCTATTTAGATATGGAAATATCCATTTGTAGGTGGCACCATTTTTTTCTAAAAGTAGTACTTTTCTGCTTACTGTGTCTCAAAGGAAAAAAGAAAAACAGAGCACTTTGTTTTAGAGACCCTTTAAACAGAAGTCCACAGCAGTTTAAAAAGGTTTAAAAGAAACTTCTGTTTATGCTGAAAAATACTTAATAAGTATATTTACAATTCATTCAAGTTGTGTGGTAATAT
Organism: Callorhinchus milii; assembly: GCF_018977255.1. Lineage (NCBI taxonomy): Eukaryota > Metazoa > Chordata > Chondrichthyes > Chimaeriformes > Callorhinchidae > Callorhinchus > Callorhinchus milii. The sequence continues at coordinate 47,680,118 of NW_024704744.1, read as the reverse complement.
GCATTTTGCAACAAAAATTTTGCAACAAAAGGCACATGAATACAAATTGTTTTACCCTTTGGTCTTTGATCAGATTACAGGATTATAGTAGATCTAGTTTCTGACTATGAGAGCTGTTGCTGCAATAACAACTTGCATTACTCATTAACTACTTTCACACAATACTTTTAATACATAATATATACTTTGTGTATTTAAAACCATCAAGATTGTATAGCTCATTAGGCAGGATAGAGTCTCAGCACATTGCTGGGCCTTTACAAGAAAATGATTGTACAGAAAACTTAAATTATGATACTATGCGTTTACCTAAAATGCACTGTACTTTTGAATTCTATTTAAAAAAAACAAGTTAGCGTGATTTAATCAATCATTTAACTACTTTCACACAATACTTTTAATACATAATATATACTTTGTGTATTTAAAACCATCAAGAAGATATTTTGGACAAATATTTTGCTTGCGAAGTGTACTGATTTTTGTAGACTTAAAATGTTACTTACCACTTTGCTAGTGAGTAAGTGGGACATCAGCTGGATCAACAGAAAAGTGCGGCTGCATTTTTTCCACGGAATCCGCAACAAACACCCTCATAGGAACAGGAGTAGGCCATTCAGCCCTTTGAGCCGGTTCCGCCATTCAATTATATCATGGCTGATCTGTACCTCAACTAATCCTGTTAATTCCAACTTCCTGCTTTTTCCCTATATCCCTTAAGACCCTGACCTACCAAAAATCTATCAACCTCACTCTTGAAGGTGTGGATGGATCCAGCATCTACAGCCTTTTGGTGGAGAGAGTTCCAGATTTCTACCACCCTTTGAGTGAAAAAATGCTTCCTGATTTCACTCTTAAATGGCCTGGTTCAAATTTTAAGACTATGCCCCTTGTTTTGGATTCCCTCACCAGAAGAAATAGCTTCTCTGCATCTACCCTATCAAATCCCTTTATCATCTTAAACACCTCAATCAAATCACCTTTCAACCTTCTAAACACAAGGGAATACAATCTAAGTTTACGCAGCCTTTCCTCGTAACTTAACCCTTTAAGGCCTGGTAACATTCTAGTGAACCTGCGTTTCACCCCCTCCAGGGCCAATATATCTTTCCTGAGGTGTGGTGCCCAAAACTGAACACAGTACTCCAGATGGGATCTGACCAACACTCTCAAAAGCTGAATCTCTTATGAACTCTCATACACTCATTTATAACATCCAGGTTTAACAATGCAAACTCCCTGCTTGTTGGCCTCCCCACTCCTCCCTCCATAGGCTGCAGATCATCCAGAACTCTGCAACCCGGGTCCTCTCCCGCACCAGACCCCGTGACCCTATCACCCCCATCTTCGCCTGACTCCACTGGCTTCCCATCACACAGAGAATACAGCTCAAGATCCTGGTCCTCACCTTCAAAGCCTTCCATGGCCTCGCTCCACCTGACCTCTGCGACCTCCTAACTCCCTACCAACCTTCCCGCTCCCTCTGCTCAGCGGGATCCAGTCTGCTTCACGTCCCCACCTCGCCCACCCCACTATTGGAGGGAGCCTTCAGCCATTCTGCCCCCACCCTCTGGAACTCCATTCCCCAGACCCTCCGCCTCGCCCCCTCCCTTGCCTTCTTCAAGACCCTCCTCTTCGACCGTGCCTTTGATCACTCTCCTTCCCACCTCCGCGATTCTGACCTATAGCTTGGGTCCAAAACACTGCCTGTCCAGCGCCTTGGGATGTCCTCCTGTGAAAGGCGCTATACAAATGTAATTTTGTTGTTGTCCTTCCCCTGTGTGCTCCAGGCCCCTTGAGATAAAGGATAACATTCCATTTACCATTTTTATTAGTTTTTAGTGATTTGTGGTTCTGGACACCCAAATCCCTGTGCACCTCCACAATTCTTGGTCTCTCCCCAATTAAGAAAATATTCTGCTTTAACTTTTTTCAATTCGTAGTGGATGACCTTGCACTTCCCTACATTGAACTCCATCTGCCACAGCTTTGCCCACTCACTTCATCTGTCTAAATCCCTTTGTAACTCCCTAATCCCATCTACACATTTACTGAGCCTCCAACTCCATCCGATACAAACCCGCTATAACTGTAGGTTCTGGTCAGTGGGCTTCCCAGCTGTTTACCTGACATCACTGTGGTCAGGACGGCTCTGAATTCGTATGTGTGGTGCAGCACAAGCAGCAAATGGGTTTCATTCAAAGGCCCCGTTGGTTTAATTGTCTGTGTGTGTCTCTGTGTTTACGAGTATGATTATCTGTGTGTATGTCTCTGTATGTATTTGTGAGTGTCTACTTGTCGCTGTATCTCTCTGCTTGTGTGTGTCTCAGTTTGTGAGTGTCTCTATATGAGTGTGCATCTTTGAGAATGTGTGTCCCTCTGTGTCTGAGTGTGTTTCTTTCTGTTTCTGTGTGGGTCTCTGAGTGTGTGTGTGTGTCTCTCTTTCTGGGTCTTTGTGCAGTTCTGGGCTCAGAGCTCTGTAGATGGTGTCTCCCTTCTTTCCCCCCCCCCTCCAGTTTTTGTTAAAGAAGCAATTAATATTTTTTTTGCACCAATCTAATATGTGTTATTTCTCATGTTTAGTTATTATCAATAGTGAAAAAATGTAGGTTGGCAGTAAAATGTACCTCAATAGCACCAATCAACTCCCTGCCATTTTCTGCTAAATTTGCCAAGCCCCCCCGCAATTTCCCGCAAAATCATCAAATCTCCCCATAATTTTCGGCAAATATTTCCACACTTTTTTATTGGCCCAGGACATCAACCTCCATATATGCAGAATATTGCAGTTTGTTTGAAAGATACACAGCAAAAAAAAAACTCCCTTATAACAAAAGTAACATTATCACACAGTAACTAAAAGTGGTTTGCTTTAATTCAATTCAATTAGTTCAATTCCAGGCAGGGCGAAACCTTGGGCAAGTTTCCTTACTCCACACGCCTAATAATAATCCCTCCAAAAACAATAATAAATTGGTCATTTTCAATCTACGACTGTTTGTGGGACATTGCCGTGCGCAATTGGCTGCCGCGTTCGCCCACAAATATACAGTCAATTCACTTTACAGTGTGTTCTGTGAAGCGCTTTGGGACGTCCTCCCGACGTGAAAAGCGCTATATCAAATGCAAGGATTATTATTATTATTAGTTACAGTATATCATTTCAATAGGGTATGTACGTACTGTAACTATCTGAAGATAGTTTATCATAAGATTGATTGATTATGTTCCTTCTGTCAATGGAATGTCTTATTGTCAGCGTTAAACTTATGCTGAACAAATCTGAACTTCTACATCAAAACAAAGTTGAATTGACTTGAGTCAATTGCAGAAAATTACAAAAATATGATCTTAAATTTGATTTCATGACTTCAAAAATGTTTTTGGCTTGTATTTTATATGCTCTGTTTTTGTAGTATTTGATGATAGACTATTTTATGTTTTCTTCATTTACCTTAAGTAAGAGATTTGGAGAATTCTTTGAAGATGGATCCTGACACCTTTCTTGAAAAATACAAAGTGAAAATGCCATCCACTAAAGACAAAATAGTATTTTCCTGCTTGGGAGGAGTTCGGAGCAAAGCAGCTTTAGATACTGCTTTGTTGGCAGGCTACAGTAAGTAAGTACTGGAGACATCAATGCTGTAGTTATTTAACTTCTTTAATCCTGCTATATGGAAATAATTGTCAACTGTGCACCAGACATTCTTTTGTTGTGTGTTTAGTCTGTAATCATATATACTAACATTTCTATGTGAACAGTGGCTATCAGGTTACATGATGAGATACAGTGATTGACCCAAAGGCATTTACAGTAGAGGCCATTTGGTCCATCAGATCTGTGCTGGCTCTGAAAGTGCAATACATTCAGTCCCATTCACCTACCTTTTCACCATGCCTCATACAAATGTCGTTTTTAAAATATCTTTCTAGTTCCCTCTTGAAAGGAAGAGTGCACATTCCATTTCATGTGTAGGTCGCATGCATGGAACTCAGCCTAGTTTGGATACTCTTAAGCACAGCAATGGATTTCCCCATGTGTCAGACACCCGCCTGACCAAAAAAAACTAATATGGATCCTGCCTTGACCGTTGCCTGGGCATTTCACATCCTAACGAGCTTACAATAATCCTTGCATTTGATATAGCGCTTTTCACGTCGGGAGCCCTTCACAGAACACACTGTAAAGTGAATTGATTGTATATTTGTGGACGAACGCGGCAGCCAATTGCGCACAGCAATGTCCCACAAACAGTAGTAGATTGAAAATCACCAATTTATTATTGTTTTGGGGTTTTAGAGGGATTATTATTAGGCGTGGAGTAAGGAAACTTGCCCAAGGTTTCGCCCTGCCTGGAATTGAACTCGGGTCTCTCGCTTGCAAAGCGAGTGCTCTAACCACTGAGCTACAGGACTCCAATTTCCCTTTTACTCTTAATCTCCCATTGTGTATTTTCCAATGTTTGAATGTTTATTTTACAACAATCCAATGGCAAGGTATGCTTGTACTTCTAGTCTACTGTAATCATTACAGTAGATTTGAAGTGCAGACTTACACCCTACCATTGTACCCAACATGGATTGTTGTAATTGCCAACTTTGACTAAGTCGCTGTGCAAAAGTACTTCTTTAGGGGAGGAAAACAACCCTGAGCTATTTTTAAAATCTAGTCAAATATGAAAGAAATGTAGGAATCTCATCTACCATCCATTAATTGTTACTTTGAAGTTTCTTTAAACTAATTACTATAATTTCTAATTGGGCACAATATTTGTTAATAATTGTGATTTTCTTTAGTGTGTTGTATTTAGGATTACCAGTACAAATACATGTTGCATTCTGATGTACACATTATCAGTAATAAAATAGCTGATTCTTACTTTGCATTTCAGAGCACTACATTTCCCTGGAGGTTGGGAAGAATGGGTGAAAGAAGAATCTGAGAAGAAAAGCTGATTTGTTTTATGCTAAATGTTTAATGAAAGAAGGAATAATTTGAGCTCTAAATATTGAAGTACTTTTCACAGTACCACTAGGAAATAACTCTCTACTCATGAATACAGATTTGCACTGTTACTCTGTTAATACTCAAAAGTTTCATATTAATTGTAGTAAAAACTACAATCAGATATCAGAATTGTTTTTATCTTGTGAAAGGTTAAGAGCGAGAACCTTTTTTTTAGAAATAGTAATTTTTGAAAAATCATTTCAGAAAATGTTCAATGTTCTGTGCATTTGAGTATTTTAGTTCTTATGAAGTATCAAGATTAGCTTTAACAAGCTATAACTTGAGACTTGCATTTGTAGCAAACACTAGAATGGAAATTTGTTCATTTTGTACTGCTTGGAGTTAGCATATAAATGCAAAGGAAAAGGGAACTTGCTATTTAAGGTTACTGACAAATTGTAATAGAACCACTAGCAAAGTTTTTATACTAGGCACACTTGTACAGAAAGGTACCTCTACCATCTCTATAATTGGATATTTTGCACTAGAGTAATGCAGATATTCAGCAGAAGCTAATTCTAATGCAAACTGACCAAACCAATGATTCATAATTTTATAAAATGTCCGTTCATTGCTCTTTTTAAAAAAAATGTGCTTCCTGAACATGATTTTGATAAGATTTCTGCAAATAAAACTATTTAATTTGAAAGTGACTTCATTTTACAACTCGTGTTACATCAATTACATCTTGCATTTTTGTAAGTTGAAAGTAATCCTCCTGCTGCAGTTTTGTTGAGAATATGTAGATTTTCTCTGAGCCAAAAGTATCAATATGTGTATAAGCCCAAATGCAGAAAGCCACTTTCTTCCAATAGGTGATATTGTTGATTAAAAGCTGGTGAGGTGCTGGCTCTTTCTAGTTTACTGGTCCCTTCTCTTTACTGATTCCAATCTTCTGAGCCTCCCTGGCATCTCTCTGCTGCGGCCATAAATGAAGAACAATTCCATAAAGAGAATTTATTTTGTTGGTCAACCATGAAGGCTGCTAACCATTGGAAAACCATCATCACTTTCATACTTCCATGGCTTGTATTCACTTTACACTTTTTGATTGGATGAGAAAGAGGAAATGTAACACTGTACAGTTCAATAGCCTAAAGGGAAAGGTGGTCCCAGCTGTGCAAGCAGTGGGAGATTTTTCAGGCAGTGCTCACAATAGTAGTTTCCAGCTGGTTGAACTCCAGCAGTACCTGTTCACCAGTTGTTGACGACCTTTATGGTCTGCCAACAACATACACTTTCTCAATTGAATGTTTATTTATGGTCCCGCCATGGGTATCACAGTTCGGTAGCTACTAAAACTTTGGCACGGACTTGCCTGGACCGGTGTGGGCTTTGGCTGGCCACTTCTTGATGCTCCAAGAAGTTGATCGCAATCAACTGGTTGGATACCCCTGCTGTATGCACACTGGGGCTACCAAGCCTCGTCTCTCAGCAACCTGGACCTAATATTATCTGTAATTAAGTAAACAGTGCGAGACCCTTCAGGAAGAGTATGTATGTATTCCATTCCAGACATGGAAATTTCAATGCCAAGGTAGATTATTATATACATTTCAAATGATGACATTTGGTGGTATTATTTGGTAGACATTCCAAATTATGATATTTGGAATTCAGTCAGGTTTGGATTACTGTTAATTATGGCAATAGGCTTTTGCATGTGTCAAGATACCGCTGGCCCTCCAAAAATACTGTACATAATGTAAAATTAATAAGGATAGAGCCATATGTCCTGCTTCTAGGTTTTTAAAACACAAGAGCAGCCAGAGATGAAAAAGAAACGGCATATAAAATCTCTTTCCAATTGGTAATCTTAACACCTCAGGGGCTGACAGTATCACCATCCATGGTTGCACACTCCACCTCACTGAGCCAGTCCAGAACATTATAATAATAATAATAATCCTTGCATTTGATATAGCGCTTTTCAGGTCTTGTTTGACCCTCAACTATCCTTTCTACACCCCCCTTCCCCCACCTCCGCAACATCACCCAGCTCCGCCACTGTCTCACACCGCAGGCCGCCAAAACCCCCAAATGTATTCATAACATCCAGGCTCAACTATGCCAACTCCTTGTCAGTCTCCCCAACTCTTCCCTACACAGGCTGCATGCAGATCATCCAGAACTCACCTTCAAAGCCCTCCATGGCCTTGCTTCTCCCTACCTCTGCGACCTCCTAACCCCCTACCAACCTGCCTGCTCCCTCCGCTCAGTGAGCTCTGGCCTGCATCACGTCCTACGCCTCACCTGCACCACCATTGGCGGGCCGGCCTCTAGCCACACTGCCCCCATCTTCTGGAACTCCATCCCGTCGTCCCTCCACCTTGCCCCTTCACTTGCCTTCTTCAAGACCCTCCTCTTCGACCATGTTTTCGGTCACCCTCCTTCCCCCCTCCCCCTGCGTTTCCTGATCCCAACCCCCAGCTCGGGTCCAAAACACTGATTGTCCAGCGCCTTGGGACGTGAAAGGCGCTATACAAGTGTAATTTTGTTGTAACTTCCTCCTAAGAGAAAGCAACTTACAGCTCCGTGGCATAGGATATTGGTTCATACATATTGAAAGTCATGCAATCCTACAGAAAGTGAACTTAACTATTCACATTATATAATAATTTGTCAGTTACTACAGTATTTATGAGGATGCTTTATTTTTGAACAATTTTGTATTTTGATAAACTTCACTGAATATCAGTATAAAATCCAAATTATAAACATTGGAGAATTAGAACAAAGGTTAGTGAATGTTGAACTTGCATTTTCATGTATGGTCTATGCTACTGTATGTAGGTGGTAAACATACACATGATAATTTCTATCACTTTGATTTCAAAAAAATGACTTCCTTAAATTCAGTAACCAGCAGCAGCTAGCTGTAAGACATATTTAGACAAGTTCCTTGGCTTAATCACTGATCAGTAAGCAACAACACGCAAGGTAGCCATTTTAGGTCAAAACAATACTGTAATGAATGCTTCCCATTGCAGTGGAACAAAGATATTTCAACTTGGAACCTCATGCAGCACAAAGTTCATCCAAAGAGATCTTTTACAAATGGTTATTCTAGACCAGTCAAAGGTTATTTTGGATGAGTCAAAATCTTCTCTGGTAAGGCAAGGAACTGGTCTAAACTCAAGTATTTCAAGCATGTCATTACCATTAAACATTACATCAACGTGACACTTTTGGAGTTTAGATTCCAAGAATTTTCCTGTACAGAAAATAAATGAAGGCAGATGTGAAAACAAATCATATTTGCAACAAACCCACTTTAATGTACTTATAACAATTTCAACTTTAACAATTACAGACATCTGAAAAATGTGCTTTCTCTGTAAGAATGTCAGTAGTAAAGGTTGGTGCCTCTTCAGGGTGAAGTGTAATGGTCTCCACTGACTTGCATGATTGTCTTCAACTACACTGTACCTTTAAAAATCTTAATTCTGCTGCACAAGAAAAGCTATCAACAAAGACATTAAAAAGTCACATCCAGATTGGCCCCAAAAGGACCAACTATATTAATGCCCTGCCCACATGTAAGTGAGTAGCTGTTTCTTTAATGGAGACCTGATAATAGCTTTGATCCCACACCTACATGGATAATATCTGGTATTATTATTTTAAATTCTTGAAAAAGAATTCAGTATTAAAATTCTAAGTCATTCAAACTGATATTTTTTTAAAAAAATGCTGTATGGGAGGGTGTGGGGAAACAAATGGATTTTAAAGAAATATATTGGAAGAGGGGAAAGAGTGCAAAACATGAGTGCATATCAACCACTTTAAACGCTATAAGCAGAAAACGCACAACTGTTTGTGTGTTCAGGCTTTGTGGCAAGACAAAAACACATTCATAAGAGTGGTAGACCAGCTAGTTTTTAACATTTCTGCTAGGCACATTCTTAAGTTATTGATTTTGACCAAATAGCCACAGTAGCAAAAAGTACAGTAGTCAAAATAACAAGTTAATCTTAAGACATTCAGTTAGGGTCACATTTGCCATATGGACCAACATCCTTGTCAACCAAAATAGTAGCAAAGGACTGCTGCATCCACCAAACATTGTTAATAGCACTGCATTAAACAAACTTATTCTCTTCAGATTTTAATTTTTGAACAGGTGTGACAAACTAAAATCTGATGAAAAATAGTGCAGACTTAATATTTCTGCTTGTTCTTCCAAAGATTTTAACATATAATGAATCACTGTCCAGTCTTATATTTGAAGTTTTGTGGTTCTGACTAGAAATACTGTCTGTACTCCTATCTCAGCCTCTCAGATTCATTTTACAATTAAGGGAAGCCATTTTACATAATAGCCCAAATGGAACTAGTAATGTTCCTGAAGAATAATTTACTATCCGTAAATAGTTTTCAAAAGAATTTAAATGTATCTACTGAATAATATCTTCTCCCCCAACCCATTGCAGATTGTTTCTAGGATTTCAGTTTAGAATTGAACAATGCTGTAATATGGTATCGATTTTTATTGTGCACAATTCAAAAGCACAGCTTTTCAGTTGGTCACTAAATGGGATACCATCTCTACGAGACCCAATATAAACAGTTTACAAATGTAATGTTAATAATTAATGATACTCATGAGTCTTGTTTTGCAGCAGCAACTCTTCCAGAGAATTTTTCTCCATTTCCAATGACAATTTTTCTTTCCAGAATTATTGTAAAATCTGTGTCTAGTCCCACACAGCACATTAAGTCCTCCCTTTGCCTCAGTTATTTTGAAGTGAAAGGCTGTGCTTTCAGAAAAGTCTGCATATGCTTTACGCCACAACTGCTGATTGCTTATGATTGGCTGTAGTTAGAATTTTGGCTGCCGTTAGGACCCTGTTCTCCTTCACTGTTTCAGAGAGAAGAGGGGGAAATATCATTAACATGTATAATAAATTCTCACAGATGAATAAAAATATTTAGATTATACAGTATCTATAATTTCTACCCTGATTTTGTTCAAGTCTTCCTAATACATTCCCTAACCACAATAGAGAGCTGTCTTATCAGACCTTTAACAAATGCCGTAGGGTGACTAACCCTCAAATAGTTCCTCCCTCTCTCCCTCCTTGTGGGGAAGATCACCCAAACTCCAGGCTGGCACCCTGCTCTCAATCAGACGAAATTACAAACTTATCATCTGGGATACTTGTCAAGGGAGTTACAATACTATGGCCTCGGCACAGTAAAATGGCATTTTAGCATACACTTAAAACAATTTTCTGTCCTCCAATTTACCCTGAACCTGTCCTTGCAAATGTGCTCATTTTTATATATACAAGAAAAGTGGTCCGACTTGCCCTTCAAATTATCACTATTTGCCTGATTGCCTCTTAAAGCAGAATGCTCACATACATTATTCAATTGCAAAAGCTGCCTCCGTGAAGCTGTTTCCTTTTAAGTCAATCTTCTCAAGAACTCAATTCCCTGTAAAATCCAAGTCTGTCTAAGACTTCTGTTCTGACAAAAGGTCATTCACTTTCCTCTCTTTCTCCATAGATGCTGCATGTTCCCAGCGACTTCTGTTTTTATTTCTGTCTAAGACTTGAATACCACTCTTACGGAGGTTCTTCCAGCAACCCTCTTGCACTCCTAAATTGCTGCTCTGATCTTTCCTTTCAGTTCTTTCCAAGTTCCCAAAAAACAATTTAACATGCTCTCTCTCCTCCCAACACTAATATTGCACATTGAAATTGAGACACTCTGTCCTCCTCCAATTACCCTTTCTCAAGATTGTTGAACCCCTTACCCACCTGTCTTCCCTTCTTCCCCACCTAGATGATTTTAAAACCCAAATTTCACCTTTCTTCCTGATTCATATCTTAATATTTGGTTTTGTTTTAAAAAAGTGTAATCTTTTATATCTGATCCTTCACCTATTCGGAGGTGGTTTGGGTTTTGGCATCTTGTTTAGGATTGCAGCCATTTCCTTCCGGTCATCAAAGCTCTTCCATAGATCATACAACTTCAGAATGACTCGGATTATCTCGAGGATCTGTGTAAATAGAAACAAGGACCAGAATTTTAAAATGTATACATTTATATTTATACAGCAGAAACTACTGGGGTTCTTCAGTTGGAATGGGTGTATTAAAACATACTTTAATAGAGATTCAAATAAGAGAACAGAGAATTAACTCCCTGATTGATAAATTAATTGATAATGTTTACCAGAAATATTAGTACAACAGCTTATAATACAGTACAACTATACCTCCAGATGTGACAAAGAGTGCCTATGCATGGATCCAGAGAGAAGCAGGTGTATTGCAGGAGCACAGATAGGCAAACAACTGACATAAAAGAGGGCCAAATTGGGAAACTGAACCTTTTCTCAGTTTATGTACACATTGACATAGTATCAGGAAGGTTTCCCATAAATCAAAACATCTGCACAGCCTTTTCTCTTTTACCAAAGTGGCATTTCTATTGTCACTATGAATAAGATTGATGCAGTAATAATGATAATAGTAGTCTCTGGATTTGCTACAATGCCTTCAGCATTGAAATATCTCAAAGTGCTTCATAGGTAATTGACATCAAGTGTTGTGACTGTTTATTTGTAGCAAACATGGCAGGCAATTTATGTACAGCAAAGACCCACAATCAGCCAATGAAGTGAATGATCAATTTATCTGGAAGATTATTGACCATGACACTGGAAGAATCCCTTCACTTTTTTCAAATAGTGTCAGAACTTTTAACATTCGCCTGAACTGGCAGACGGGACGGGACCTTGGTTTATGGTCTTATATGAAGTCAGCACTCCCCCACACTGCACTGTCTGGGATTTCAAGCCTGGACTGTGACCTCAAAATCTCTACGTGGGGCTCGATGCCATAACCTTCAATCACAACTAATCTAACGCAAAATCTCACAAAGATTTGTAAAGAGTTCTTGACTGGATGGACACATTTACTTGGGGCCTTAAATGAAGAGACTGCATTAAAACTCAGACAGTACGAGAACTATAAGAAATATTTTACATCCCCAATGTATCACCTGCTCTATACAACAAAAATATTTAAATATTCTGGGTTAATTGTTTGTACACCGTTGCAAAGTTAGTTTAGTAGTTCACTTGCACCAAATGACCGACTATTGTCATCTCGTATGCACATTGCATTCTTCAGCAAAACTGAAATTTCTCTAAACAGCCTCACAGGAAGATTATATCTGCGCAGGAAGCAGGCATAAAGTTATTACCATTTCATTTAGAAAGCAGACAATGATCAAAAAGGAGCTGGACAACGAAACTGATGGTCTCTTTCAATATAATTGAAATCAATTTAATTTTAAAAAATCTAAGCAGAAGCTTCATTGGCAATGTTTCTTTTAAAAATATAGAAACTATATTAAAAAAATCGGAAAAATATTATAATTCAGGAGGGGAAGTGAATTCAGGGTTACAAAGAATTCTATCAATTTTCTCACTGACATGTGTGTAAAAAAAATGACTACTTGTGTGACTTACCTTCTTGTGGTGTACTGGAGAAGAAAGGAGGAGGGAAAAGACTACAGACCACAGCATACATCTTCATGTGCAGCTGAAAGAAGTGCACAGAACCAAATCTCATGAGACTCACAAAAATCGCAAGATTTTAGGAAATCGTGAGTTGGTATGTCTGTCAACGTTCATGTGAAAAATCAGTAATTAAGAGCTTTTTAGGAGCAGGAAAAGCCCATTTAACCTATTTAGCTTTTCCTTTTAAAACAATCAGGAAGGAATGGAAGAATACTCCAGGAATTTATTGGAGAAAAAAAATAAAAACAAAGAACTTAATTCTTATGGAAAAGTTGACAATTTCATACACACACAAAAATGGACTTAGACAACATCTCAGGAAATATTTTAATCACTGAATAACTGTTGTGGAAATTCAGTTCCCTACTTCTGAACTTCCTTGCTGTGCACAAAGTAGTTCCCGAAGACTGTAAATATATGGGAGTTATAAACTGGATAAAAATCCATGGCATGATTGGAAAGAAGGGAGGCTATACCCATGTCCTGCTCAATAAAACTCCAGTTTAATTGGTCATCTGTCTCTTGATTGTGTTGGAACGTTTCTATTCAGTAAGTGGATGCCACATTTGTTTACAAATACAAAGCTACAGTTGAAGTAATCATCTGAAGCACTTTGAGGCATGATGAAGCGCAAGTTCTTTTTCTAACAATGAAAAAGGTGTTGACTCTACAATGGAGATTCTGTTGCCCTTATAATAGCCATTTTCTTCCAAACCTATTTTCCAAATTGGATCATTGATAAATTGGAACACGAAATCCTAGAGTATTACAGCACAGAAGGAGGCCATTCGGCCCATTGTGCCTGTGCCGGCTCTTTGGAAGAGCTACTCAATCAGTCCCACTCCCCTGCTCTTATAGAATGATAACATGGTTAACTGATATTAAAACTACATTTTGAGAACATGCTCATGTCTGATTCAGAGTTCCATCACCTTCTCCATGTCCACTGAAAGTTCAGCAAACCATTGTCGTGCATCTTTTTGCTGGACCACACATGCCACGTGCAAACAAGCTGTAGAGAAATCAAAGCATTTAATTTACTGTCCACTAAAACATCCTTTCTACAAAGTATATTTTCATGTTCGCCTCACTCCACGCCAGAATTGAAGAAAGCTGTGTTCTTATTGCATTCCCAACATGCAACTAATAGTTAGGATTCTTAGATTTACAAGTGCTGATTCCAATGTAAGAAATGAATGTCAGATACCAACATGCTAATACAATTTTGTCACACCCCAATTAGTCTTATTCACTTAGCATGTGTGCGACTGTGCTTTCAAGAGACAATTGTAGTCCCTGAAAGTAAATTATTGGTACAATTTACTATCTCATAAGTAATCTTGCTTTTCAAATTAATACCTAAGTTTAGCTATCTAGAATAGCAGTTCAAAATTAGTATGTGCAATTATACTAAGACAGGGAGGGGGCATTTTGTTACTAGAATCATTTGGTTATGCACATCATTCAGTTAATCTCAGGTATAAAATGCCTGGGAGAATGACATATTCAGATTTAATGCTAACAAATCCCAACATACTTTATTGCAGTTGAACAAATAGACTTACCCAAAGCTATCATGAATGGAGGATACATGAGGCAGAGGTCTGTTCTGTATGTATCATTTACTATCCTCCTGCACAGATTTGAGAAAGTTAAATTGAATAGATTAACACATTTTAGCATGAGTTGCAACTTAAGGTAGCAAAATATTTGGTTTCTAATAACATCTGAAAAAAAATCTAGAATGATATTCGGCCAACAATTATAAACTGAAGTTGTGCCATTTCCAATAAACCTTTTGGCAGAACTAAATGTTACTTGCCTATAGTTAGGTTTCCATTTCTCCAAATCAAGCAAAATTAATTCTCATAGCTAAACATCTAACATCAATTTTAGAGGTCATACCTGTCCACAGCCAACCAGGGACCCGAAGGCATGCATAGATTATAATGATGATCCTTCATTTGATATATTGCTTTTCATGCAAGGAGAATGGATTTATTACAAATAATAATAATCTTTCCATTTGATACAGCGCCTTATCACATTGTCGAGATGTTTCAAAGCGCTTCACAGGATATATTGTAAAGTGGATTGATTGTATTTTTGAGCAAATTATTTTTAGTAAATGAGAGCAGCAGCGAATTTCACATAGCAACGTCCCACAAACATCCATGAAGTGAGTAACCAATTTTACCTGAAGAATTGTTGGCCAGGACACAGGGAGAAACTCCCTTCTCTTTTTAAATAGTGCCACGGGATCTTTGATGTCCACCTCAACAGATTTAAGGTCTAATCTGAAGGAACCTCTCGCAACGCAGTACACCCGAGCACTGTATTCGAGTGTCAGCTAGTGTATATAAGTTCAGAGTCAACACCTGGAAGCACCTCCAAGCTGTGGCTTGAACCCACAATGTTCTGACTCAGAGGTGATGTACTACTAACTAAGCCCAGCTCACACTCCTTACAACAGATTACACTTGTAATTGTCCTTCACGTCAGAAAGATGTCCCAGGGTACTGGGACCCAGAAGTCAGTAATTTTTGTAGTTCAGGACACAATTGGAGAAACAAAATAAGATCATTGGTCTAAATTCAAAGCAAAATAATTTGAGATCAGACAAGTTTACCAATAGTATATCCAAACCAAATTGCTTGCATTTATGGTCTCCCTCAAATAATTGGGGACAAGCAGCAACAAAATCTTAAAATGTGCTCATCAGTGTAATGCAATACAATTTTATATAAAATGTAACTTAGTACATGTACCCTGAAAAACACACTGGCCTTTAAATCAATGCATAGAATTTCAGTGATCCAACACATTACTCAACCAAGCAAATTGCATTGTAGAAAGGTACATTTCCCTTTGCAGTTTGTTAAAGACAAGTGCTAGTTGAAAAACAGTCATTTTCCAGCAAGGGGGAAACAATATTTTGCTTGTTCCTCACTGAATTCTAGGCTTCTCCACAAAGTACAGACAGTAATACTAATGGGCTGTATTTCACTGGTATTTAAAACAAAGGAAAAGGTGTAAACTTAAAGTGAAAGAGAACAGCCCTCAACAAAAGAGCAGCCATATAGAAAGATGCTAAACATACCCCTGATGAGCAAAGCAAAGCGCCTGTTCAAACGTAGTGCATGTCACTAAAGTGGAAATCCTATAAACTCCCAATACAATTACTATCGAAATAATATTCTCTATGTACATACTACACTAACAAAAGAACAAAAAGAAAAGGATACCATTTCATTTTTCAGCACTGCTGCAGACCAAGGACATTCAAGAAGAGCTGCTATTTGAGTTCCTTTATCATACTCAACAAGTCTGATCTGATAAAATAAGTTTTTTTTTGGCCAGCTGGGTATTTGACACATGCAGAAACCCAGCACCATCAGAAGCATTAAAACCAGGAGGCAGAGAGAACCTTGGTTTAATAGTTCATCTGCCACTTTGAACAATGCAGCACTCCCCTAGAATTTGAACTCAAAATTTCTATAATAGGTGCACATCAAAATATTTTCTACACTTATTGAACAAAACAGAATATCCTTTCCTCTCATCAACTCCAGTCTACTGAGAAACATGAAAGCAACCAATCTTCAGTGGATAGCAGAGTTACTCTTCTAAGAATTTCTCTAACTAACAGTTTTGTGAACAGGCCTTTAAAACCAGAACAGTTCCGATTGTGAGAAACAAGACATAAGAAACATGGCCTAAGAGTCCCGTAGCATAGTGGTTCAAACTCTTGCCTTGCGAGCAAGAGGACCCCGGTTCAGTCCCAGGCGGGGTGAAACCTTGGGTAAGTTTCCTTACTCCACGTGCCTCTGTTTACCTAGCAGGAAGTGGGAACCTGGTTGTTCGTCCATTGGCGGATCAATTTCCAGGTGTAATAATCTCTCAAAAAAAGTGGTCACTCAATGTTTGTGGGACATTGATGTGTGCAATTGGCTACTGCATTTCGCCCACATAATACACAGTCAATCCACTTTACAATATATTTTGTGAAGCACTTTGAGATGTCTCAACAATGTGATAAGATACCATATCAAATGCAAGGATTATTATCATTACTACCACTACAAAGACTACAAAACATTGACAATCAAGTATAAGCCTTTACCATGCTAATGGTAGCAGCATGTCTTCTTGTCCCATATCTTGCACATATTGTAGTAATGGTCTGTATGGATGGTACACTATCAGACAGCAATCCTAACAGAAAACAAAAGAAAGAGGTACAATAAATGACACCATCAACATAAAGCAGTAAGATAGCACACTACCCTTTCACCACTTGACCTAGGTTCAAATCCAGCCCAGAATGATTACATGAAGTCTTCTTTCTTTCCAGAATCTATGAGTTTTACTTGAAATAAATATGGACAGTTTCAATCAGTTTCTAATATGTGTACAGGCTCGCATCAATAAAATACTTCCCAGAAATGTTGTCTGGTGTGGAAAATAATAATATTAGACTAGTGCTATGTATAGGATTTTCTTCTGAATTTGTGGCTAAAACACACAGTTGGGCAGATTAGAAGGTAGATTTTTTTCTGGAGAAAGTTTGTAGTATCTGTCTTGGGAGGGCTTGATGTCTGAAATGGGAAAGCATTTCAGTCATAGCCACTGAAATACCTCACATTGATGTAAATAAAAACACAGAAAAATGAAAGCCAAAACACTTACCATTAACTCTAATAGATAGAATTCACATTCCAATATCTGTGAAGTATTAAATTAAAAACAATTCACAAAGCAGCACTCACAAGTCAGATTATTTCAGTCACTCTATCAAAAGAATATTCAAATGTTCTGATGCTCTCCTTAGATTTTCTTTCAAAAGGGGAACAAGAAAATGCAAGAAAATATGCAGGAAAAGCATCAGGGAAGATATTAACTGTCACAGTAAAGAGAAATGATCTATTTATGTTGATTTATTTCTGGCAAACGTTTCAACAACCAGATGGAACAGGATGTTGGCACATTCACTTTTGGGCTGGGGCGGGGGAGGAGGAGAAAGAGTTATGTTCTAAAATGAAGCATTGGTACAATAGCACCACTGGCAAAGGCCTGGGAGCAAGCAATGTGCCAACCCTCTTGGCAGATCAAAAGGACACGCCACAGGGAAACTCTAAAAGAAGGGAGAGAGAATAAGATGAAGACAGAAAACTAATGCTTTTGGTTCTGCAATGTTGATTTATGGAAATCCTGTCCACTAAATCTCTCTAAATTTAATGTTATGGGGTATACAAAAACTAGATCACTCTTTCTGTTCCACTCACCTGGATTTTCTGGGAAAGTAACCAAATTGTTCTCACTGTCAGGGTTTATACCAATGGTCACACTCAAAGCTTTCCTATTAAAAGTTTTTGTTTGAAAAACTTTTCTAGAATCCAACTATAAAATTTTTTGCTGAGTTTCACACACGGACACACACACACACCAATACAAAGGAAGAGAAACCAATGTAGCAGCATTTTTAATGAAATGTATCCACCACATTATTTATGACAGCATATCACATACCTGAAAAGAAAATACTGCATCATATGCTTTGTAAATGCTTGTATTTGTTTTTATATGTTATGAGGGAAGTATATGAACAGTGCAGGGCACCAGTACATTTAAAAGAGAGTAATAGTTGATAGACCTATGTGTGTATGCACCACTGCTGGAAGCTCTATTATATCTGCTGCAGTGTTCCTCACATTAGAGAAAGGAGAGACTATTACAGTGTGGCACATAAAACTGGCAAAGAGTAACATTACTAATCCAAATATCCAGACCTAGTGTGTTTTTTTTAAACAAAGCGCCCTGATTGAGGGTTCCATTATTAATATAACAAATGAACTAAGAATGTAATAATGTAATAGATAATTTAAGTGAATTATACATAAGGAATTTTTTTAAAAATTAAAATCCTGTGGTGCAAAGAATTTAAAATATTGAATAAATATTTTGTAGTTTAATATTAAGATTGATAATAAATGATATAAAACACGATATCTAAAAGTGAGAAAAACCTAATGCTAAAATCTGTCATGCATTTCAGATCATTACATCAGCACTTCTTACAGGAATTCCTGAAATTAAAAAATATTTAACAGATAGATCTTAAATCTTCAAGGACTCCAAGCCCCAAATTCTCTGTTTTGTTAACGTAATTAATTCCCCAGACTCCTATGAAACAAGAATGGCATGTAACAATCTCTTACAACATTGTACACACATTTTACACACCCCACCCAAAATTAATCATCACTTCCATGACTGGCCAAGGGGCGAGGAGCCTTGATCAACTTCAATTCAACAAACAAGCAGCTCAAAGACCAATGGTCTGATCAGGTATAATGTTTTAGACATATAGACAAGAAAGTAATACTTACATGGTTCATTCTATATGGAAATTCCTTCGGAAATGCATAAGAAAACCTGGTTTTTACTGCATTTCAAAAAGAAATTATATATTAGTATGTTAAGCAAAACACTAAGTGAAAAACCACCAGATTTCTAATAATGTGTGCAGTACAGGTTTTATCTACTTTTTCTCTGTGCATAAAACATAGGAAATAAAATCACAATGTAGTATAGGTAGGAAACATGAAAATGCACCTTTCAAAATATACTTTATATGTATAATTACACATGATAATTCCTATTACAGCATGCTTAGTTACAACACAGGTTCGCTTATAATGTGATTCAAATGTGGACCATATTGAAGCTGCTAAATGTTATGTTCACGTCACTTGTGAAAAAAATCCCGTAAAACTCACCGTAACTGTTCCTGGCATATGCACTTTCCTTCACTTGCATAACATAAGATTTAACTACTTCACATGAACAATCCTCTAAACGTTTACGATACCCAGTGCTTTACAGTCTCAAAAGAGATTTAATTCTGAAATTTTCAGATTTTGTTTGCAAAGAAAATGAACTCACAGACTGAAGTTGAAGCTGAAATCAATCGTGTGTTTGAAACAACTCCAAATTCCTAGAAAATAAAAAGAGCCGGTGTTATTACATGCACTCCATGTCCATTATGACTTGAATGGGCCTGAATTTGATTTTAACCCCTTGCAGCCAAGGCTGTATACCTAGTGAGATAAAATCTTTATTGGCCAAAATACATTAATAATCTCCTAAACATATTTCTAGCTCATTTATCACATTACTGTTTTAAGACAAATTTGCATATATGGGAAGCAACATACTTGAGTCTCAGGGTAAAGACTGGAAATATAGAAAACTGCCCTATATAGCACAGCATACAGATTATAAAACAAGGTAATTTGCATGTATTAATCTCAATTTAAAATTCAACTATTGCACTTCATAAACAATTAATGCCTAAATGTGAGCCCTTTAAAGGCCATGTAACAGAATATCAATTACACACAATGTACCTTTTTACAAATATATAGAAATGCTCTATAAAATCCTCAGTTGAATAAGTGCTTAAATGACTGATAATCTGATCTAATTATATTCATAATTATAAACTAAATTCAGAAAAAAAATATCATTTCAAAGTACCTCTACTTTAGATGCCAAAAATACACAGGTTGGAGCCATCAATACTGGATCTATACTCCTCAGTGAATACCTGAAATTATATTAAAAAAAAGTTACATTAATATTCAAATCACTAAAGCACAATACAAGTCACTGCTTAGCTTTGATAAACATTTGGTTGATGATGCAATAGCACACTTAACATATGCACAACATCTTGTTATACTTAAAAATGTAATTAAAAATACTGGTGTTCTGATTATTAAAACACAAAAATAAGACATAATTCAGTTCATCGCAGATTTCAAAGTAGACAGGGAAACAATCACTTAATCGGCCCTCCACAATACTGCACTATTATTGAAGACAGAATGATGTTATGTCCTTGAATTTAAAGAAACAAGGAACTGATTCTAAAATGCATGGAGAATGTTATGCAAATAAAACTAAACTTCATTCAAATTCAGCTTTAAATAACAAAAAGTACAATTTCTGTATCCTAAAAAGAATTGTATTTAATCAGAATCTAGGCATTTACTTAGTCAGAACTACCAGCAAGTACCAACAGCAAACAAGTGATCTCTTGCAACTGTGTTTCTTCCTCCTCCCCCCTCCCCCAATTATCACCACATATACCTCCCTCTATATTGAGATGTGGTATGTGTAGGTTCATTATGAAATTTCCTTGAAGCACATTCCTTATCTCCACTAGGTCATCCTGGAGTTGGTGACCTAGTGGAGATAAGCAGATCAGGCTACTCAAAATAATGTTCATTCCTGCGGCTGCTTTTGAATCTCCACCCTCCTCCCCAGCCTGCTGTAGGTCGGTGAAGGCTTTGGAGAAAATCTTCAGCCCATACCTTTAGGAAAGGTATGAGGAAAGAACAGAAATTGTTAAAAGTTCTTAAATTGTATAAACAATACAGCGAACAGTTTCAGTTAGGATCCAATATTTGGATATTCCAAGGGATAGACATTATAATCTACAAAACTGTCGGTCATGCTGGCCCTTCGATCAAGTACATTGATTGTACAAATATTATCCAATCTCTCTTAATAACTACAGCACTATGTTTGAACAGCACAATCAAATCACTCCAAAATGCATGAGGAGCACTACATACATTCAAGTAGTAGTTGAATTCAAGTTGTTGTTCTTACAAAATAAGCTTGCTGTAGAGTGGATCCATAAAGGATGCATACACATTATTGGTAGATCATTCAAAATGGAGGTGTTCTCCATCTGCACAGAAAAAACACTATAAAGATAGCTGCTCCAGCTATCCGTTATGCTGTACAAGCAACAAACACACCATGTATGTCAATAGACGCGGTTACCGTGCGCAGTTAAGTATTGTGCACATGACCTTGAACGACATACAAAGCCCACAATCCCTATGTGAAAGTTCTTGCATCGAGTAGACACTCTGATTATACACCGTTCAAACAGTTTAATACAGAAATGTGTTTTGTTTATATATATCTATATATACATATAGATACACACACACGTTATATTAAAGCACCTTACCTGGCATAGAATCTTTTGAAATAGACTGTCGCAGTTGCAATAACCTGCTGCCTCAGTTTGAGGTGTTCCCCTAGAGCTTGGATTACTGTTGGCAATAAAAAATATTTCCCCTTCAATGATACACATCATCCATGAAGTGAATATTTGGAAACAACCCTACATCCAGGTCTCGGATTTATTTTTGACAGTAAAAATTCAAAATGAAAGGAAATAAATATATATTACTTTGCAAAGGTATATGTATTTCTGCCCTCCAGACAATCATTACACTTTACAAGATATCCTGTGAAGTACTTTGAGATGTCCCCCTGACACTATATCAAATGTAAAGATAATTATTATTTCAAACTCTTCAGGATTTTACAGGAGAAATAAGCAGCTATTATTTTTTCATATGGAAAAATTAAGATCCAGAAATTAATTTAAAATATACAATTAATTTGAGAGCATCAGTACTGCATGTATTCACAAAGTTCTGAAACTAAAGAAATCTTGCACTTTATCACCAAAGTATTACCAAAATAGCAAATCATCACTGAATGATGTCAACGTTTCTCTCACCTATAGCGATAATCCTTTCATTTAATGCAGCGCTTTTTCCACATCAAGAGGACATGTCAACACAGTTCACAGGATTTTATTGTAAAGTATAGTGTGTGTATATTCTCTAGATGAACATGCAGACAATTTGCAAACAGTAAAGTCCCACAAGATTGTTGGCAAGAAACGTCCTTCTCTTTAGTTAGCCAAATGCGTTATCTACTAGGAAACATAATACCAGTAACAACACTACCATTAGCAAAAAATATCTGCAATTTCCAATATTCTTCTTCTGTGAGAAACTTCAAGTCCTTCTGCCTTTCTTTCATCACATCCTGCTTGTCAAGAATCCACTGCAAACTGCAGAAAAAACAGAACAATATTAAAGAGATAACAACAAGAGAAGTACGTTAAACATTGGTCAAAATACAGAATGAAGCAGATGACATCCAAATAAGTAGTAACAAGAATCTTGAATTTAATAATCCTTGCACCTTTCACATGAGGGGGATGTCTCAAAATGCTTCACAGGATTTACTGCAAAGCGCAGCAACCGCCCCACACAAATGGGGCAGCCAATTTGTGCACAGCAAAGTGCCACAAAAAGCCACAAAGTGAATAATCTAGGGGACTGTTGGCCACGATACTGGGAGAAACTCACTTCTCTTTGAATCTTGTCAATCCCTCCTGAAGTGCCAGATTTAAAAGGTTTACCGTGTATCCTGTGAAGCGCTTTGAGACATCTCATCGACGTGAGAAGGCGTTATATCAAATGCAAGGATTATTATTTTGTGAAGGATGGCACCTCCAGCACTGCATTCAAGCGTGACTTTGTGAGTTCAAAATCCTGACAGGAAGCTTGAACCCACAATCTTGTAACTCAAGAGGTGAAAGCACTACCAACTGAGCCAGGCTGACACATTATTTTGTAATGTGTCATCCAAGGATGCACACTCCACCTTACTAAGCCAGTCCGGAAACTTGGCATCTTGTTTGACCCTCAACTATCCTTTCTACCCCACATCCGTGCCGTGATCCGCTCTGCCTTCCCCCACCTCCGCAACATGGCCCGGCTCCTCCACTGTCTCACACCGCAGACCGCCAAGACCCCATACATTCATTCACAGCATCGAGGCTCGACGACACAAACTCACTGCTTGTCGGCCTCCTCAACTCCTCCCTCCACAGGCTGCAGATCATCCAGAACTCTGCAGCCCATGTCCTCTCCCGCACCAAACTCCATGACCCAATCACCCCCATCCTCGCCCAACTCCACTGGCTTCCCATCACACAGAGGATACAGTTCAAGATCCTGGTCCTCACCTTCAAAGCCGCCATGGCCTCGCTCCCCGCTACCTCTGCGACCTCCTAACCCCTTACCAACCTGCCCGCTCCCTCCGCTCAGCGGGCTCCGGCCTGCATCACGTCCCCCGCCCCACCCGCCCCATCGTTGGCGGGAGACCCTTCAGCCGCGCTGCCCTCACCCTGTGGGACTCTCTCCCGCAGTCCCTCGGCCTCGCCCCCTCCCTCGCCTCCGTCACGACCCTCCTCCTCGACCGTGCCCTCGGTCACCGTCCTTCTCAGCCCCTCCGCCTTCCCCGACCCCCGGCTCGGGTCCCAAACTCAGGTTGTCCAGCGCCTCGCGGACATCCTCCCGACGTGAAAGACCCCGAAACAAATGTAACATTGTTGTTGTTGTTGTTGTTGTAATCTCACAGTAATTATAACAAACCGCACCTGTTCCTCCCACAACAATTTTTTTTTTAAAAAAAGGAAAAAAAACCCCGAACAGAGACAGAGGACCGCACAGCCTCAGCTCCTCCAGCGGCGGGGCCAGGGCTCCAGGTACTGACACGGTGTACAGCCAACGGCCACCACAGAGCCCCGGCCCCGCCCCGGCCCCAACCCCCGGCCCCGGCCCCGAGCCCCGGCCCGGCCCCAACCCCCGGCCTCAACCCCGAGCCCCAACCCCCGGCCCCGAGCCCCAACCCCCGGCCTCAACCCCGAGCCCCAACCCCCGGCCCCGAGCCCCAACCCCCGGCCTCAACCCCGAGCCCCAACCCCCGCCCCGAGCCCCAACCCCCGGCCTCAACCCCGAGCCCCAACCCCCGGCCCCGAGCCCCAACCCCGAGCCCCAACCCCGAGCCCCAACCCCCGGCCCCAACCCCCGGCCCCAACCCCCGGCCCCAACCCCCCCCGAGCCCCAACCCCGAGCCCCAACCCCCGGCCCCAACCCCGAGCCCCAACCCCGGCCCCAACCCCCGGCCCCATCCCCGGCCCCACCCCGGCCCCAACCCCGGCCCCAACCCCCGGCCCCGAGCCCCAACCCCCGGCCCCGAGCCCCAACCCCGGCCCGAGCCCCAACCCCCGGCCCCAACCCCGAGCCCCGAGCCCCAACCCCCGAGCCCCAACCCCCGGCCCCGAGCCCCAACCCCCGGCCCCAACCCCCGGCCCCGAGCCCCAACCCCCGGCCCCAACCCCGAGCCCCAACCCCCGGCCCCAACCCGAGCCCCAACCCCCGGCCCCAACCCCCGGCCCCAACCCCCGGCCCCACCCCGGCCCCGAGCCCCAACCCCGAGCCCCAACCCCGAGCCCCAACCCCCGGCCCCAACCCCGAGCCCCAACCCCCGGCCCCAACCCCCGGCCCCAACCCCGAGCCCCAACCCCCGGCCCATCCCCGAGCCCCAACCCCGAGCCCCAACCCCGAGCCCCAACCCCGGCCCCAACCCCGAGCCCCAACCCCGGCCCCAACCCCCGGCCCCAACCCGAGCCCCAACCCCCGGCCCCATCCCCGAGCCCCAACCCCGGCCCCAACCCCCGGCCCCAACCCCCGGCCCCGAGCCCCAACCCCCGGCCCCGAGCCCCAACCCCCGGCCCCGAGCCCCAACCCCCGGCCCCAACCCCGAGCCCCGAGCCCCAACCCCCGAGCCCCAACCCCCGGCCCCGAGCCCCAACCCCCGGCCCCAACCCCGGCCCCGAGCCCCAACCCCCGGCCCCGAGCCCCAACCCCCGGCCCCGAGCCCCAACCCCCGGCCCCCGAGCCCCAACCCCCGGCCCCCGAGCCCCAACCCCCGGCCCCAACCCCCAACCCCGAGCCCCGGCCCCATCCCCGGCCCCGAGCCCCAACCCCCGAGCCCCAACCCCCGGCCCCAACCCCGAGCCCCGGCCCCGGGCCCCGGCCGCCCTGTGTCACTTACTAGTGTGAGCTCTGCCAGAAGTTACCCGCCATAGCCTCACTCTGTGTGTGTGTGTGTATCACTCTCTCTCTGTGTATCTCTCACTCTGTGTGTGTGTGTCCCTCTCTGTGTATCTCTCACTCCCTCTCTCTCTGTGTCCCTCTCTGTGTATCTCTCCCTGTGTCCCTCTCTGTGTATCTCTCACTCCCTCTCTCTCTCTCCCTGTGTCCCTCTCTGTGTATCTCTCACTCCCTCTCTCTCTGTGTCCCTCTCTGTGTATCTCTCCCTGTGTCCCTCTCTGTGTATCTCTCACTCTCTCTCTGTGTCCCTCTCTGTGTATCTCTCACTCCCTCTCTCCCTGTGTCCCTCTCTGTGTATCTCTCACTCCTCTCTCCATTTCTCTCTATTTCTCTCTCGTTGTAAACATTTTGACTTTTTTGGGGGGTTCCGAAATCTTCAGCTTTCCGGACCGATTGCAACACCTAAACTCATCCGACAGTCAGCGGCGCCCCGGCGGCAGTGTCCGGGTCGGAGCTTTCCGGGGGCGAGACAGCAGCAGCAGCAGCACAGACACTGTGGGAGGGCGGTCCTGCTCTTCATATTGATCATTGAGGGGCACAGACCTCAGGTCTGGGTCTCCTGATTCTTTTTTTTTTTAACAGCCTCTCACCTCAGTAGGAATTTTTTTTTTTACGCACATATGTTCCCCCCCCAAAAAATGTGCTTTTGCTTCAGGTGAATATTTTTAATTCCTCTTCCCCCAGTTGCTGAATGTGGACCATCCATCCATTGTGTTGCAAAATACCAGATGTGCTTTTGAGTCCTGTTCTCCACTGGTTGGGAAGAGAAGAGGGACAATTTCATCGCAAAGGTTGACAGCGACTTACGCTCTTTTTCACTTCAATATTGCAATCTGTTTTTGATGTGTATCACTCTTGCAAAATGATATCCAGCGTCTTGGGACGTCCTCCTGGCGTGAAACGAGGATTCATAATTGCAATTTGTTGTTGTTGCAGTCAACATTCCTTGCATTTGATAAGGCGCTTCATCACGTCATCAAAGGGTTTCACTGATTTTACTGTAAAGGGTAGTTACTGTACTTGTATTTGTAAGCAAATACAAAAGACAATTTGTACACAGCAATGTCCCACAAACAGTCATGAAGTGAATGATCTGTTTTATCTGGAGGATAAAATAATAACGTGTAATAGTGACATCCAACTGAACAGGCAGACAAGACCTCAATTTAATAATAATAACAACACCACCAACAACTTGGATTTATATAGCGCCCTCCACCCGGACGGCGTCTCAGAGCGCTTCACAGTAACGGATCCCGGGGCCGAGCCGGGGGGAGGGGGAGGAAAGTGACTAAAGGCGCGGTCGAAAAGAAAGCTCTTCAGTAGAGACCTGAAAATAGGAAGAGAGGAAGCGAGGTGAAGTGAGTGAGGAAGGGAGTTCCAGAGTCTCGGGGCATAGTGGCTGAAGGCACGGCTGCCGAGGGTGGGGTGGAGGACTTGGGGGGGGGGGGGAGAAGGAGGAGGCCAGACCCGGAGGAACGAAGGCAACGGGTACTGTGCTGAGGAGAGAGGAGGTCAGAGAGGTAGGGGGTCCAGAGGAGTGGAGGGATTTGAATACAAGGGTGAGAACCTTGAAATCGATCCTCTCTGGGACAGGCAGCCAGTGCAGTCTGGCAAGGACTGGGGTGATCGGGGAGCGGAGTTTGGTGCGGGTGAGAATGGGGGCGGCAGAGTTTTGAATGATTTGGATTTTATAGATGGCAGTGGATGGGAGGCCGGCGAGGAGGGCGTTTGAATAGTCCAGCCGAGAGGTGACAAAGGCATGGACCAGGGTTTCAGCGACTTTCGGAGAGAGGTATTGGCAGAGACGGGTGATTCGTCGGAGATGAAAGAAGGCGGTGCTGGTGAGGGACTGGATGTGGGGGAGGAAGAATAATTGGGGGTCGAACCTGATGCCTCGGTTGCATACGGGTTCGGAGAGTTTTAGGGGGAGGTCGGGTAAGTGGAGGAGGTGAGAACCGTGAGATTTTAGACGTTGACGACAGCCAAAGAGTATGGCTTCTGTCTTGTCAACGTTCAGCTGAAGGAAATTTGTGCTTATCCAGCTCCTGAGGTCTGACAGGCAGTGCTGACAGAACATCAGGGGACTGGGGGTCACAAAGTGAGGTGGAAAAATAGAATTGGGTGTCGTCTGTATACATGTGGAAATGTAGCCCATGTCTGCGGATGGCATCCCCAAGAGGGAGCGGGGAGGACGGTGGGAGACAAGGACAGAGGGGGAGTAGCGGATAATCCTGGCATTCTGATATTTTGTAGGAAAAATATCCAGTTTCATGAACTCATTCAAAGAACATCACCTCTGATAATGCAGCAGTACCCCCAAAGCTACATTGGAAAGTCAACCGAGACTGAATTCAAAGTCCCACAATTTAGACAAATTGAGCCAGGCTAACACCTGAAAAAAATAAACACAATTCCATGTATATTCATGAGCTTCCAATCTATCTCATTCTTCTTGATCACAAATCTCACTCCTATGGGAGAAACGTAATAACACAATCCAAGGAATGTTTTTAAAATATCACAAATTTTACCGATTAAACATTGCTCTGAAGCTGACCGTTCAAAGTCAGAGGCTCACTCCAGAGCAATGTCTCAAATGGGATTTGAAGTGACAGTGTATCTCAGTGAGTAGGTTTGTGCTCTACCCCATATAGAAAGTGCTAATTTATATTTGTAACTGCTGTACATTTGTTTTATGAACAAATATAGCCCAATAATAAATGCTAATCTCTGTCAGTTCCAAATTCCATGTCCAGCCAGCAGTATAAAGTGCGTTGGGACATCCTCCCAACATGACTGACATTATATAAATGTAAATTATATGGTATTGCATTTATACACATGAAATTTAGGAGAAAGTATGTTCCTATTGGATAGATATTTTTGCTGTGTTCTTTCCACCACTCCGAAAAGGTACGATAAGTCAATAACCCTAGGTATTGCTTTCACCTATCCTCTTGATAAGTTCTATTTCTTCAAGGAGGTACCTTCTTCAAGCTGGTTCATTTTGTACTTGTGCAACTCTCTCCTGATAACTTAAAGCACTATTGAAAAGAAATTCCCAATAGTTTAGGTTTACTCTATTTATAGCTCATTCAATATATTTCATTCCATTTATTTCAAATCAAGTCTTGACTTTGAAGCTGGGTTTGCTTTGGTTCTTAAAAGAATTTGTAGAAAATCAGCTTTAAAATTAAGACTGTATTTAGGAATTTGTGAATTCTCCCAACTAAAATTTAGAGTAAATATAAGCCCAGGTCGAATTTCTATTTTTTTCAGATCATTGGTTCACTTTTAACTCTCTTCAATACATGAATATCCTTATAATAATAATAATAATAGATGTCTCAAAGCGCTTCACAGAATATACTGTAAACTGAATTGACTGTATATTTGTGGACGAAACGCGGCATCCAATTGCGCCCAGCAGTGTCTCACAAACAGTTGTGGATTGAAGTGACCAATTTATTATTGTTTTGAGTTTTTTCTTGAGAGTTTATTATCAGGTTTGTAAAGTAAGGAAACTTGCCCAAAGTTTTGCTCTGCCGGGAATATGAACCCAGGTCTCTCACTTGCGAGGCGAGTACTCTAACCACTGAGCTACAGATGTTACCCCCGGAAAGTGCTCTTCCAATCAACTAACAACCAGGGTCCTACTTACTGCTAGGTAAATAATAATAATAATAATAAAATAGAAGCCTGTGGAGTAAAGAAACTTGTCTAAGGTTTCATCCTGTCTGGGAATCGAACCCAGGTTCTCTCGCTTGCGAGGCGAATGCTTTGACCAATATGCTACAGGATATTGTAGGATGAAAACCATTTGCTTCTAAGTGGTTTCTAAATCCATGCTAAATACTCCTTGTAGATTTTGCACTTTACACATAAACATAAGATGCATATATTATTGGGCTATGTTATTGGGATATTCTTTTTTGAATATTTGGGGTGACATTCACCATCTTCCAGTTCTGCAATTGCAGTGATACCAGAGCTCCTCATTCAATATGAATTCTCTGAGCATTGACATAATTGGTGGGGTAGTTATGTGGCGATATTGCTCTATTTATATAGGTTTCATTTTCATCCACTCATGTTGGATGGGAATGATAAATTAATCTTTCCATTCTGATGAGGCACTGTGACTGCAGGAATAATTGAAACAGATGAACCACGCACCGGTTTGTTCTTCACATAGTGCTTTGAGAATCCAAGCACCTTTGTCATCATACTGTTTCAAAGATCAAATATTGTAGGGAAGCATTTAAATTTTCTGTGCCTGTTGTTAATTAGGCAGATTGGGCTGTTACACGTGTTGGGATATTTGGTACTTGTTATTCAATTTTAAATGTTTCAAAAAAATATGGTGTCCAACAATGTTACCTTTTCACAGAGTTGTGGCAATTTGTTAATTTTGAATTTGCAGAGCTAATAATATTGGTAAATGTGTATACTATATTACAGAGCCAAATATAAGAAATCAAGGGCCAATTAACTAATAGGTAGAAAGAAAGGAAGTTAATTCAGTATTGTATGTATTGGTATTGCAGTCTTTAGTTGAGTGATCAATTTATCTGGAGGATATACTAGGAGAAACTCAATTCTGTTTTCCCATTGTGCTATAGGATCTTTAACATTTACCTGAATAGATAGGCAAGACTCTGGTTTAATATCTATTCCAAAGCCCAGCACCCACATCAATGCAATATTCTCCCAGAACTACACTGAAGTATCATCTTAGACTATGAGCTCAAATCCTAACATGGGGTTCAACCCTCAATCTGCCCTTCAGATGAGACGTTAAAGCAAGGTTCTGTCTGCTGTTTAGGTGGATGTTAAAGATCCCATGGCAACATTTGAAAGAGAAGGGAGTTTCTCCTAGTATCCTGGACAACAATCCCCCAAGTAAAATTGGTCACTCACTCCATGGCTGTTTGTGGGACATTGCTGTGTGCAAACTGACTGTCTTGTTTCACCTATAAAATACACAGTCAATCCACTTTACAGTATTTTGAGATGACTTGATGATGAGATAAAGTGCTGTAACAAATGCAAGGATTATTATTATTATTAAAGCTTCTGACACAGACTCCAGAGCCAAGCTAAACTCACAAAATCATTTTATATTGACTTTCCAACTACCGTATCTTAGAAAGGGAATCACACCAGCATTTCTCAGACAAATGACAATGAGTGAGCTCTGCTAAGTTTTCCCCAACAATCCGTTTCTCAGCAACAGAGAAACAAAATAACACCATACTGTTCAGTGATTATTCATGCCAGCAACAAGCAGTTACAGCTTGGGTTCTGTAGCCCTTTAAGAGCCTGATGTAATTTGTGTCCCTAATAATAATATTTGATATAGCACCTTGAACCTTCTCAAAGCCTTCACAGCAAGTAATTGCTGTTAAGTGTAGTGACAGATATTTGTTGTAAATTGCAATAGCCAATTTTCACAAAGCAAATTCCCACAAGCAGCCATGAAATGAATGATCAGTGTATTTGGAGGATTGTTTATCAAGACAATGGGACTAATTTTCTTCTCTTTTCTAAGAGTATCAAGGGATCTTTAATGTTCCACTGAACAGTTGGATGGGACCTTGCTACAACATCTCACCCCAGGGCAAAACTCTGACAATGCAGCACTCCCCAGCACTACAGTGTCAGCCTAGACTGAGTCAAAGTGCTAGTGTGGGGATTGAACTTATTATCTTTTTAGAGGCTAGTTGACACCAATAATTAATTGATACATGGCTCAGATACAAGGTATTCATGAGTTAAAAATAATTGGATAGAAAATAATAGCAAGGATTCAAGGGAATTCAAATATGTGATATGCAACCTTGTTCTGACCTAAATCTTCAGATCCAAGAATCCTTATTACTAAAATATGTAATGTAGATACAATCTTTTGAAAATAAATGAAATGGAAGACAAGATCTCATTATATTGATTATATCACATTAGGAGGAGATATTGTTTAAAAGTACCAAGAAAGAGGATTTTGATCATATAGTTCACAAATAAAATGTAATGAAACCATTTACATTTACAGGAAGTTAATATTGACAAGCATATATGAATAATTTAGATTATAAATTCTGGATAACAATGTTTCTTGAAAAATATATTCTTTTGAAGCAAAAAGTGGCTTACAGACAGGTGTTTTCTTAATAAACTAGTAAAACATTTTAAACAAAGTCCTAAGTAAATGCTGATTTGATGTTTCCAAAATTCAATGTTTGGATACAATATTACATTTTTGATAAATAAGTACAGCTTTCAAAGGAAAATATGCAAATATTCTATGCTTCACTTTCCATGGGATCAAACTTCAGTTCCATCCACTTGCATTACATCAACGTGGTATCTAATTGCCTAAATGCTCTATTTTAAGATCATGCACTCTTTTGTGCCACTTAACACGACTTTGACAAATATTAAGGGAGAAGGTCCGCCTACAAATTGAACTTAGGCAGGAAATTCCAGACGATCAGTCTCATGAGCTGATCAGGCATTGCTGGGAGTATATAAAATGTGTCTTTGCTACTGGGGTAGTGGAAAAGGATCAACGTCCACTGAAGAGACCAGCCAGCCAGCCAGCCAGCCAACCAGCCAGCCCTGCCCAGCCAGCAACATGAGTTGCAGCCCCGAAAGGATGTCTTCCTATCGCCGCCACTTTGAGGATTGCAGCAGCAGCAGCAGTGCCTCATACCATGTGCGGGTGTCCAGTCCATCTCCACCTCGCCGCCAAGCTCGCCATCGATCTGCTAGTTACAGCCGCACCACTGCCCATGTGACAGTGAGTGGGGCAGGAACCGGCAGGAGGACCACCTCGGCAGTGCGTGGACCCCGCATTACCAGGTACAATACAATTTATATTTATACAGCGCTTTTCACATGGGGGCAATCATCTTAATGTGCTTCACACAACTGTCAGGGAGCTCCATCTTGCTCGACAAAGAGTATTAGGCGAGGTTGGTAAGAGCCAAGGTTCGGGGTTCCCAGAGTGTGCGTTGGGGTACTGCTGGAGTCTAATCAGCTAAAACTGCATACGTTGCCACTGAAAGTATTGCATGACACACTTTCCCACTGCTTGTCCAGTTAGGACCATCTTAACCACTGGAGCTTCGGCTTGCAGGGTTACTGGGAGCTGAATGGGAAGAATCCCTGCCCCCAGTGACTGATCTGCACCTCCAAGTCCTGTGGATGAGCTAGACTGGCTGTCCTGTCACTGGCCTTGTTCTGGAGTACTCCGCTGGCTCAGAAACTGGACAATCCAGACCACCACAGGGCTGGCTCGATTCCAACATTCATTTACCAAACATGTCTAGTTCTTTTTGAAACCCTTTTGTCTCTGGTTCCATGACCTGTGATGGAAGTTTATTCCTCATGCAACAGTTTGATGCTTTAACAAAAACAGAAGTCGCTGGGAACACTCAGCAGGTCAGGCCAGTTTGATACTTTAGTTTGTCTTACATTGTGCAATATGATCATAATGCAAGGAAAGTGAAATATTTTCAGTTGTTCTGGTTGTAAGTAGCATAGTTAAAAACTTTGTTGATGATCTCTATCATTACCTATTTGTTTAAGTTTGCTACTGATGGTAGGTGTCATCCTACGTAAGCTGGTAGCATTCTCTAGAAGACGTGAAAAGCGCTATATCAAATGCAAGGATTATTATTATTATTATTATCTCTGAATCAGAAGGTTATGGGCTATGTTCACATTCTAGGCTGACATTCGAATGCAGGACAGTGCGGGTGCTTCCTTGTTGTAGATGCTATCCCATGGATTGGATATTAAACCAAGTTCCTGTCTGCCTTCACATTGACTTGAAAGATTCCATAGCACTATTTGCAAAGAGAAGGAAATTTCTCCTGTTGACTTGGTCAATTCTCCAGATAAAATTGTTAATGGGACATTGCTGCATATAATTTAGCTGCCGGGCTCACCTACAAAATATTGTTACTATACATTTAATAATAAATCTGTGAAGTGCTTTGAGACATTCTGTCTACGTCAAAAGGTGCTGAATCGAATTCAAACATTAATTATTATGACTATGTATGCAGTCTTCAACTGAAACCCAGATCAATTCAGCCAAATGACCAGAGACCTCTCATAAATAATTTTAAATGACTTTATGGAGGATAATCCTTGGAGAGATTTAAGTATGCATTTAATACTACTGCAGCTTTATGTGCCAAAAAATGCCAATAAACACGGGTACCGGCATTGTAATTATTTGAATCCCTTGAGCAGAGGATAGCGAATAAGAGCTTCTGCTCGAGAGATTCAAACTGAATCAAAGTTGATATCCCTGATGGCCAGCAAGCATGGTGGGGGTGTGATAGGAGAGTGGCCTGGCAGAAGACTACATGCATCTGGGCCTATGGAATTGTTTTAAAAAAATCTGTTTCGGCCCTGGTTCAGCTAGATAAAATTCTGGATACACAGAGATCAGTACACCGAGGTGGGGGGTTGGGGGGTGGTAGGGTATTTTCCAAACCTTTTCCTTGTGGCACATTAAGAAAACCAAATAGGTTATTTAAATTATTTTTTATTGAAATATTTTTCAACAGTTACTAACCCAATGAACTACAGAAAGGTTGACTTATTCTTATCCAAGGTTGAGATTAATTGATTTAGAATTAATTTTGAACAAGCAGGATTATGCAGGCAAGCACCTAAACCCTGCAGAAATATAGGGTGCGAATTTGTAGCAGAGATGCAAACCAGGTCCAACACAGAATTTGGCAGTCGCTCGGAATACCACAACTAAAATTTAACACGATTATTCACATGAGACTGATTTTTAGCAACTCCCCGCTTCAAGCTAAATAAGGATTCAATTAAACTATTCTATGTCACATCTGCTCTTGAAATATTTATAGAGGATAAAGTAATGCTGTGCAATAAACACATTGTCAGTACTTAACACAATGATAGAATTTCACAGAGCCCGGTGAATGGTACTCACACAGTATGATAATGTTTTACATACAAATATGAGCACTTGATTGATGTTCTGTATTTTTCGATATGCTATTCAAATGAATGTTGTCAAACTCATGATTATTATAGGAAATTAGACATTTCATTTAACTGAAAATGTTTAATTCTTTACATTTTTTAACAATAATTGGGGATAATAGTAATCCTTACATTTGGTATAGAGGTTTGTCACGTGTTTGAGATGTCACAAAGCACTTCACAGAATATACTGTAAAGTGAATTGACTGTATATTTTGTGGGCGAAATGCGGTAGCCAATTGCGCACAGCTGTGTCCCACAAACAGTCATGGATTGAGTGACCAAATTATTATTATTTTTTTCTTGAGGGTTTATTATCAGGCAATTATAAGGAAACTTGCCCAAGCTTTCACCCTGCCGGAAATCAAACCCAGGTCTCTCGCTTGCAAAGCAAGTGTTCTAACCACTGAGCTACAGTTATCTCCGCAGTACATTCTTAGACAATAATAACATATACATTTGCAATGTATGCTGCATATTAGTGGCATTTATAACAAGACCAATATAGAAAAACACAATATACTGCGATTCCTATGGTGAAAATCTTTCATTCTTATTTTCAGTCCTTCTTCAATGCTTCATAAAATCAATCACTCCAATACGCTGTGCAGATAAGACACATTTTCCTAATGAAATCTTAATTATAAAGATTCAAAACTTTTCAGAATTATTGGGTCAAATAATTCCTGAATGCTATAGCTAATCATGCTCTCTGTAACAGCTTGGGAACAATCTGCCTGGGAGGAGGAGTAGGGCCGGCGCTGGATCTGGATGCAGCTTCTGCGACAAATCAAGAATTCCTCAGCATTCGAACCAGTGAGAGGAAGGAGATGATAATCCTGAACGACAGGCTGGCAGCTTACATCGAGAAAGTAAGACATGCTTATAGCACTATAGGTTAAAACAATATAATAATAAACCCTGCATTTGATATAGCAACATTCATGTTGGGAGGACATCTCAGAATGGTTGAAATGATACTGTAAAGTGTAGTGACTGTATATTTTGTAGATATTTTGGAGGTGAATATGGCAGCCAATTTAAACACAGCAATGTCCTACAAACAGCAATGAAGTGAATGACCCATTTTATTTGGGAGATTGTTGGCTAGGAGAGAAGGAGAAATGTCCTTTTTCAAATAATGGTACGAGATCTTTAGTGGCCATCTGAACAGTTTGAAGTCTCATCTGAAGAATGGCACCTCTAGAGCTCTCCCATTGCAATGGAGTGTCAGCCTAGACTATAACCCACAACCTTCTGACACAGAGGCGAGAGTGCTACAAACTAAACCAGGCTCACACCTGATACATAGACAGTTTCCATCAGCAACTTAACACAATCAAATTTGGTGATGTTATGACAATTATTTAACTGCTATTTATAAATTGCTGAATCATTCTTATTATTCACCAATTAAAATTATAGAGGTGAAAAATAAACCTGTAATGTGCTAATTATCACATTATTGACAAATATGGTCATTGATTTGCAAGAAAATATTCTGTGCACCAGCCAATGTTGTTGGTCATGAACTAGTGATCTCTGGATTTTTCAGCAATATGTTAACACATCCCACAATTTTTACAGCCTGATCATGGAAATCTTAAAGCAATTTTATATTTGCAAAGAAAGAATTGTGGATTCAAAGCAACTTAAACCTTAACATACGATTAGGGAGAAATTCCACCTTGGTTTAGATTTGCTCTATTTGCATAGCACTTCAGAAGCCCAAATTTGACAAATTCCTCAATACTGCCTTATATTTTAAGCAATTTTCTGTACAATACAATAAAATACAAATTGACTTTTGGTGTTGGGAAGATATCCCAAGCCGCTTAACAATCCTGGTTTGCCACCAGAGCTGGGGTTGAGAGGCTAGGGGGATGGGGAGAAGAATGATGACCAAAGACGTAGTCAAAGAGGTGAGTCTTGAGAGGAACCATGAAAGAGGTGAGGAGGGAGCGAGTTAGATACAGTTCTAGAGAGTGGGGGCAGAAAGGCTGAAAATTATATTCTTTTAAGAACTGCAAAATACTGGTTTCAAAGTTAAGACTGAATTCATCAATTTGGCAAATTGTGAAAGCTCTAAAAAACGACATAAATAGAGAAAAGCTAGACTCCCCAAATGTTTTTCCACTCTGTCTCAGGATGTGGATGACGATAACCATTTATTTCTCATCCCGAGTTGCTGCCACCACATTCTAAGGGCATCTAGGAACAGACAATAAATGCTGGGAAAAAGCTAGTATTGCCACATACAAGAGAGTAAAAGGATTTGGTATATTAGATTCAATGACACTAATATATAGTATGTTTGTAATATTTGTGTTCTTTTGTTACACTGGGTCTCTTGGTTGATTTCTGTCTTTGTAAAGTGCTAGTCTGTGTGCACTGTAGGTTCGTAATCTTGAACAGGACAATAAAGTCTTAGAGGCAGAGATTGAGGCTCTGAAGAGTCGCATTTTGCAACCACGAAGCTTGAGACATCTGTACGAAGAGCAACTCCAAGATCTCCGCCGGATAGCTGAACAGATGAAAGTCCAACGGGTAACCCAAAGTCCATTGTTTAAAATTGAATCAGATACTGTAAATATTCATTGTGTGATTTTAAATCTACATGTCTGTATACATCTGTACCTCCAAACAGGCCTAGATATATACCACAGATTCTTAATGCAATTGAATAATCTATTGTTTGGGCTCACCCATTTGGCAAAGGCCATTACTGCCTAGTTTGAAACTGAGGTCCTTCCTGCATCTGTGATGAGTCAATTGAGCCTGAGCCGGCTTGGGCATCAGTAGGAGAGCAGCAGCAATGATTGGGCTTCTCATCCCAATCATCATCTGCTGGGAGGCGTGTTGTTTTTGGTCTGTGAGCCTCAACGTGATTTCCCCCACTGTCTCTCCATGCCAACATGCACTGTCAAAACTCAAAGATGAAGAATGGTCAACAGGGTGAGATACTAGGGAGAGATATTGGCACCACTAGAATTGTATTACAGCATGAGCCTTCAGGAGAGGGCAGAAAAAACAGAAGCAACACAGACTTGATGTTTTATAAATCAAGATAAAGGAGCTAATACCCACAGTGTAAGGTTCATCAGAGTAAAAATAAAATATTATATTGTTTTCTATTGTTTTACACATGTCAGTAAAAACATGTATTATGTTAGTTTTTAAAAAAAGTCTGTGAATTTATTTTGAAGGCATTGGTAACTCTGACCCACAGCTGAATACAGAAATAATTAAATATAATTTATCAAATGATATCAAATTGAACATGATGAAAATGGAAAGCAGACTGAACAGAATTCAAAAAGAAATATAGATTTTAAGTGAACTAAATGATCTGATCAATCTCGCTCAATTAATGTTCTAAGTACAATCAAATTTCCAGCAATTTCTAGAATCATAATAATCCCTGCATTTCATATAGTGCTTTATCATGTCATAAAGACATCTGAAAGTGCTTCACAGGATATACGTTAAAGTGGATTGCCTGTGTATTTTGTGAGCGTATTTTGTGGACATGTGTATGTTGTAGTTTAGTTTCAGACCGTGAATATTACCTTTTTTTTCTTTTTATCTCAGATTCTAAAACGTTGTGTAATATTATGTTGCTGTCACAGGCATATGAATAGGAGAACCCTTTTGTATGGTGAAATTAACTTTCAAGGATCGCCAACAAACACCCAATTTGTAGAAGCACTGAAAGCTTTGGAATTATCTATAAATGTTAAATATAATTAATTGTACATGTCTGCATGTTGTCCTTTAATGTCCTGGAATATTTTTCCAAATCTTCCTGTGCTCCCTCAACCACCAGGATCCAATCTATGAGCCATCTGCCCTTATTAAACCTACCCCTGACTGCAACCTATTGTTATACGTCTTAATATACAACAAAAAGAATGCAGCGCTCCTATAAAGAACCTTACACATGGAGTTAATTTTTGTGAAGGTCTCCACAAATATTTAACTCTTGGTCTTTTTGTGTTTTGTATTCATGCTATGTTATGTACATGGGTCCTGATTTTTGTTCCAGTTTAACCTTCGTTTTAACCTTAAGATTTTTGTTCAAACTGAGGAAGCACTGTCACACCTTAAAGACCCTGTAGCTACCATAGTACTCCATCCATCTGAACCAGATACTGATTTAACCTAGGATTAATCCATCACATAGCAAACATTTTGTAACTGTTTAGATCAAAATAAGAATAAGAAGTTTGGCTGAGATTCACCCAGCTCTGATTCAAGGATAGTGGTATTTAAACTGGTATTTGATCTGGTTCCTTCCCTTTGACACTGACAACCTGTTTTAAAATGAAGGTATTGGAAAATAATTAGTTTAGCAATATAGATTGATCTCTTGAAATTATTTCTTAAGCATTCAAGTTTCATGCCATCAAGTTAGAAATGATATTAAGTTTTAAGTTGTGACAGTCATATTAAAGTATCCCGTTTACACCCACCCGCCCCACCATTGGCGGGAGAGCCTTCAGCCACTCTGCCCCCAACCTCTGGAACTCCATCCCCCAATCACTCCACCTCGCCCCCTCCTTAACCTCCTTCAAGTCCCACCTCAAAACCCTCCTCTACGACCATGCCATTGGTCACTCCCCTTCCACTT
This sequence comes from Callorhinchus milii, assembly GCF_018977255.1. NCBI lineage: Eukaryota > Metazoa > Chordata > Chondrichthyes > Chimaeriformes > Callorhinchidae > Callorhinchus > Callorhinchus milii. Next base: position 47,641,062 of record NW_024704744.1, on the reverse strand, counting down.
CCCTCCCTTCTCCCCCCTGACCCCAGCTTGGGTCTGAAATTCTGCACACTGTCCAGCACCTTGGGACGTCCTCCTGATGTGAAAGGCGCTATACAAATGTAATCTTGTTGTTGTTGTTGTTATGGGAAGTCCAATCCATATGTATGGGAAATTGTAACAGGTTTTTTNGTTAAGAAGTGCCACTAATTGGACATAATGTGTTTTAACATTGTGGACTTTGTAAAGATAAAGATAGACCTCCCAAGAAAATTGCAGGCAAGTCAGCTTGTCACCATTCAACAAAAATACATTTTTAACTTACAATAATGAATTCTGCATTCCTACAATGACTGAATATTTGGTAATTTCATCCATAGAAAATATCACACATATCATTTCAATCCACATTGGTGGTGTTATAACAGAGGTTGGGAGTCTATATTTTGTGATGTGTGGCTCAATGGAATGCAAGGTTTCACAGCTATGAATAATGACAATGAGGTGAATATTGATCTTTATTTTAATCTATGTCCACAAGGATCTGTCGGTTGCTGAAAGGGAGGCTATGATTGCGCAACTGGAGGCTATAAAGATAAAGTATAAAGAAACTGTTGCAGCTCGCAAGAAGGCAGAAGAAGATATCGAAGCTTTCCGTCCTGTAAATAAAAATATTTTTGTCCGTCTCTTTCTGAATGTCTGTCTTAGATCTGTCTCTTTCACTGTTTATCTTTTTGTCTCTATAAATATCTCAAAATCTACATTTAAACCTGTAAAGAACGCTCAATGTTTAGAGAAAGCACATTTGTATAACTCAACGCTTTACAGAGCTAAAAATCTACATTAATCGTGAAGATTTATATTAATAGTGACCTGATTATATATCTTCAGTCTTTGTATTAATACCTCTGTACCTTTATTATTACCTTTTCTATTGCTATCAATATTAATTGTATTTATAATTATTCAGGATGTTGATGCAGCCACAGCCTCTCGGATGGACCTTGAAAAGCAGCTGGAGGCTCTCGAGGTGGAGTTGGAATTCCTGCAGAGAGTGCACAAAGAGGTATTGCCACATTTCTAACCTTGTGAGGGGGTTCAGTAAAGTCGATAGGGAGAAATTGGGGAGGTGATTGTAGGCATAGTTGAGGAGGAAGGTCTTCAGGTGCAATCTGAAGACAAATAAAGAGGGGTAAGGTAAAGAGTTTTATAGTTTTGTGGCATAGTAGCTGAAAGAATAGCCGCTGATGGTAACGCAGAGGGGACGAGAGGGAGAGGAGTGGGGAGTAAGCTGGTCAGAGGAAGACGTCAGGGCATGAAATGATTTGTAAACAAGTGTGGGGATCTTGAAATCGTTCCTTCCTGTGATAGGGAGCCAGTGGAACCTGGCAAGGATTGAGGTGATGGGGGTAACAGTTTGGTGCGGGTGAGTGTACAGCTGGTGGAGTTTTGAATTAATTGGATTTTGTGGATAGTGGAGCTGGGGAGACAGGTGAGGAAAAATTTGGAATAATTGAGGTGGGAGGCGACAAAAGAGTGGTTTCGGCTGCTGGGTGTGAGTTACGCTCGGAGGCGGGCTCTTAAGCATAGTGATGGGATTCAGTATATGTTAGACACCTGGCTAACCAGATAAAAAATAATTTTTAATGGATTCTTATGGTCTATCTTGGAACAGGAAATTGAGGATTTGATGAAACAGATCTACAGTGCTTCTGTCACTGTGGAGATATCCTACAGCATCCCAGACCTGGGCACTGCACTCAAAGATATTCAGCTGCATTATGAAGGCATCTCAGCCAAGAATCTACAGGTAGCTCATGTACCAACAACAGCAACAACTTGCATTTATATAGCGCCCTTTACGCGGGGAGGCATCCTGGAGTGCTTGACAGTGGCTGAGTCTGACCTCGAGTCAGAGGAAGAGGCCCTCCCATAAGCACAGGAGGTGACCGTAAGCATGATCAAAAAGGAAGGTCTTTAGGCGGGACTTGAAAGTGGGAGGGATTGAGGGAGATAAACCAGATAATTGCCTAGAGTCTCAACAACTCGTCCATGTCTTATGTGCTACATTTTAAGGAAGCTTATATTGCTGTTGTACTGCATGTTTTGTGACTAATTACCATGAATTTGGCAATGATACACCATGAAGTGTGCAGTATAAATCAAGGCTGATTAAGATTAAGAAATGATCACCTGATTTCAGAGTTCTACACATGCACTAAACTGCATGAGCAATAAACTGTATATACACAGAACTCCGAAATCAGTCATGTTGGATAAATAAAGAATCCAGTTAGAATTCCTGTTCTAATTCTCAGTTGAAACTCTGCTCCAGAAACAGATTGTGTCAGAGCAAATATGTCATGCTTCTGGTGGATGGAAGGAATCCCAGTTGCAAGATTCAAATTTATTATCAAGGAATCCAGTGAAGAAACTCCTCCAACTATATCTCTTAACAGACCTGATGCAATGTGTTAGGAAGCAGAAAGTATCAATCAACTTCCCACCCGAAAGCACTCTTAACGCTGGGAGTAAAGCTTTGTGGTTTCCAATAAAAACGTATGCAGTAAAAACTGAAATAAAAACGGATCCTTTTGGAAAGAAGGAACTTCCACGAATAATATGGTAAACTAAACATAAGAAGCAATGGAAAACTCCTGACTCTGATGGCTGCTGAGGGCCAGCAAGGAAATGATTTCTGCCCATTTTGATCCTCTATGATCAGGTTGGAGAAGCATTGTCAGAGCAGCACAAGGGGAGCTTGCACTTGGAATCAATCCCATGCCAAGCCTGACCTGGATGTGTTTTATGCTGTTATGAGGTGGAAAGTAGAGAATGTTTCATTCTGCTGCACTGTCATCTCTGACCTTGAGAAACACAATAAACCATCTGGTTCTATTCATGCAAATGCAGTTACTTGTCAGGCTACTGACAGAGACTTTGAATGTATCTTTGTACTGCATTTGTTCTATGTATTCTCAAGGTCATTCTAGGTGGTGTGCTATGCTATTGTATATCTTGAAAGAGTACTGTGGGCAGAAAACAAAAATATGAAATAAAACTGAGAGGAGAAATGTGTTGCAAAAGCAATAGAATGTCTCTTTGATGAAAAAGTCATTCTGTCAGGTAACAGGCTGCTTGCTGTTCATCCCTGTGAAATATCTTGGTATTTTTTAAATCTGTTTTTGTTCAAACAATCTTTGGTCACCAATTTTGACTAAATAAGCTAAGAAAAGTTGAATGAATGATATATTAATATCAGCTTGCGTTTTTCACTTGTATTCTTTAACTTTCAGCAGTTTAATTCTGTTTACTTGTATGATTTTCCTAGGAAATGGATGATTGGTACAAAACAAAATTTGTGGATCTGAATCAAACGTCAACCAAACACATAGAAAATATTCGAAGGACAAGAGAACAAATTGGAAACTGTAAAAGGAATGTAAGTAAAGACATCATTCAGACTGGTGTTTTCCCCTCTTTTTTGCTAAATGGAATTCTTGGTGCTCATGAAATCCAGTCTGGATCTAAATATATATAAATATATTTTTCATTTCATTTGCACAACAAAGATCAAAATTGTACAGTAACAATATGATGGGATGCTAACCTGAGACAATGGAGCTCCAACACACTGATCCATGTCACAGTCAGGGGTCATTGCACAATGAATTCCTGCCTGGTATATGAACCAGGAAGAGACCAGGTAATCTCGACCAACACCCTCTCCCCACTTTCCCCCACCACTCCGCATCCCACGGAAAATCAGATTTAACTTCCCAAGGGACTACTGGTACTGATTCTGACTTCGGTGTTTACAGTCAAACTGCTCCTGGAAGCACCTCCTGCTGGTAGTGTGAGGGCTCCAGTTTCATTTATAGTGACTCAACTCCAATTATTCTGCATTGTTTGTGGTGATTCACTACTAAAAATCAAGAGAATTGGCAACAAAGAAATATGAACTTAAAGTGAATATTTTGATAGCTTCACAGCAGCATTTCTCGTGGAGTCCTGTAGCTCAGTGGTTAGAGCACTCGCTTTGCAAGTGAGAGACCGGAGTCCAATTCCAGGCAGAGGGCGAAACCTTGGGCAAGTTTCCTTACTCCACACAGAGCCTAATAATAATCCCTCCAAAACCAAAAACAATAATAAATTGGTCATTTTCAATCTACGACTGTTGTGGGATATTGCTGTGCGCAATTGGCTGCCGCGTTCGCCCACAAATATACAGTCAATTCACTTTACAGTCTGTTCTGTGAAGCGCTTTGGAACATCCTCCTGACGTGAAAAGCGCTATATCAAATGCAAGGATTATTATTATTATTATTATTTCAATAGCCTTTTCGGCCATTTGTTCACCTTTACTCCTTGGAATACCCCATCTCCTCAATTATTTTCAATTCCCTTTTATCTCTGTTTTGCTTTTTTTTTAGTAATCTTCTTCAATAAGAGCATAATATAGTGCACACGACATACAATAGGGTTCTAATCCTGAATCTTTGCCCTACAAATCGAGTTACTACACTTCATTGTAATTACTATAAACTACATTGAGGTATTTCAATTTCATAAAACATTACAAAAATACAGATTCTTTCTGGTGCCAAATTTCATGCTCAACTAGTTCAGATGTATGGATGCCTGTCCAAATCTAATAGATTATTAGAGTTAACAAACATACAACCTCCAAACAGGTTACATAAATGTTATATTGTCATGTTATTTTCTCTCTGTATATTTATTCTGTGAGGAAGTTGAGTAGTCCTCAGGAAAATACAGGATATTTGTCCTCGACTCCTGACAGCAATTGTGTGAAGGCTATAGAATATTAGTTAACATAACCACCTACATAATTCATCACCGCTAAGGTCCATGCCTCAGATGACATGCTTGTCATATTTTTGCTGTCATCTTAACATCTAAATATGGCAGACTGATTGGATGCAAGAATCAGAAGTTCTATCATGTGACTTTGTACAATCCACCGATATAAACTCAGTCTACATGTTCCTTACAGAGATACAGAGCTTCTTATCCGCTTAGGAAAGTTCCTACCCATATAATGGCATTACAGAGATTGCTGCAAAACAAAACCTTGTCAGTAAAATGTGATACTGAAGTCCCTCTGATACTTTGTGATGTTCAGAAAAGGCATGGGATGTTAATTGTGAGGTCCGTTTAATTTGCAAAAAGGCTAATTGCATTTTCCTACCCTCCAAAGTCCGAATAAATGGCGGAGAGCAAAATAGACAGTTAGGAGAGAGATAAAAAAAATTCCTTCTGCCTCTCATTGCACTTTGGTAATCAGATTCACCTTGGTATTCAGATATCAGAATTAACAGTTTTAGGAATATTGCAAATTAAGATTGCAAGTCACACAGACCCATTTGTGACAATCATAAGTTTGACCCCATTATCTTAACAATCAATGAATCGAAACCTTTTTTTTTACTCTTTCTTTCAGCTCCAGAGCAGCCAGATGGAACTGGATGCACTGAAAGCCCGTAATGCAGCACTGGAGGCTCAGATTAAAGAGAGAGCTGAGAAATACAAAACTGAGATTGAAGAATATCAGGTACTCAAGAAGCATCGGTTTAGTCCATATATTTTCAGTCTGGTGGTATATTCTACTATGCAATCTGGCATCAAGGAAAATTAATTATGTTGAAAAATATCTTCATTTTATTCTGAAAGCCAACTGCTGTCTTATAGTTAACTCTATTTTTTTTTCAATTCTTTAATCTTGGATTTATACTTAATAAAAAGATACTAGGAACATAAGTGATCACAATGCAGGACATCACCAAGTTTAACAGAGTAGAGAATAGTATAGAAAACAAGATTCCAAGAGTGTTATGGGTGAATTCAACCAATTTGATCTCACCCACTCAGAATACCAACCTACCTTCTTCCAATTAGAGCATCAAGCTATTTGTTAAATGAGTCCAATACCTTGGGTTCTACCAAGCTTCTTTGTAACCTGTTCCATGTGTTAATTACCCTGGGTAAACAAATACTTCCTGGTGTTTGTCCTGACATTGTGTTTTATAATCCTGAATCTGTGTGTTCTTGTCCTGTTGCCTTGATGTAACCAAAATTATTGTTCTGCGTGTACTTTCTCAAACCTATTTAGCATTTTATGTAGCTCTATAAAGTAAAGTAATATCAGTCAAACCAATATAAATATAGCAAACAAATATAGAAGTCGCTGGGAGCACTCAGTAGGTTTCCAGCATCTGCAGTACTTTGTGTTTTTTTTTAATAAATATAGCAAATATATCTATAAGGTATACAAGCAGGTAAATATAGCAATATTTACATCCTATACGAAGAGCACCATTAAAGTACCAAGCTTCAAGTGAAAGACAAACCACCACTTTGACATCAATAGCAAATACTAAAGTAATTCTATGTGTTGCTGCTACAGAAAAAAATAGTGAGTTTGCAAGACGAACTGAAAAATACAAAGGAAAGGATAACTCTGCACTTAAGTGAATATCAAGACCTACTCAATATTAAGATGGCGCTGGAGGTTGAAATTGCCACATACAGGTAAGGGGCTCACTAGTCCATTCTTTGAAACTAGATGAAAGAAAGGAAAGAGTACAAAATTGAATACAACCTGCACCACATGTTCAGAACGTCTGCCATCACACAATGTCAATCAGTATGGTAGTATTTTTACAGTAGTTACTCTGCTCATATGCCATTATTTGTGTTGGGAAGATTATTAGAATTTTAAACAATTCTTTGCAGTGATACACTTTGCAGCTTGCACTTTCTTTGTGCGTAAAATTATTCATGTCTAATGGGATCATTTATAGCTAAAACTACTGGCAGATCCATATATATTTCTAGTACGAAAGTGGTACTTGTTCTCTCTGGCTAGCCTGCCTTTTTTTGAATGTAATTCACTTTCCTTTTTTTCCATTCTGTGGGGTGCAGTTCCATATTATTCTACAATAATTGGCTGCCCTCCAAAACTTTGCCCAAGTGACCATTATTCATGTCTGCACCTTGACAGTGAATTTCAGCATCTTATACAACCATATGGATCACTCCGTTGATGCTCTCCTCACCTAATAGAAGATTGAATTCAGACTCAGGAACCTAACTGATTTTTTCATCCATAACTTGGTTTGCCGAATTCAGTTGCAGCCCTGGTTCTGCTTTCAGTGAAATCAACTAACTCAGTACATTTTTAATAGTTCTAACGTGCTGTAGCATGCAGAAGGTCCCAGCATCCTCCCAACACGAAGGGCGCTATACAAATGTAATTTGTTGTTGTCTCAGAGTTAGTTTCATTATTAAATGACTGTCTTGCTTGCTGTATAGCAAACTTTGTCTTGTCTTTGTCTTTGCTTGTCTTATAGGAATCTGATTGAAGGAGAGAATTCCCGCCTGTCAACAACGTTGGGCGGATTCTGCGTGATGAGTAGCATGTTGGGGCATGGTAACCTCAGTGCCATTGACAGTGTTTCCAAAGAACAGGCTGTGGAAATGACAGAAAGGAAAACTGTACTCATCAGGTAAAAGTAATTAATTCCTCAGTGATTGAATGCGGAAGATCCTCAGAGTAACTATATTAACTAAATTGTGTCTGTGAATAGCAGCAAAAGCTAAAGCTATTTACAGTGTAAATACTTATCTTTTGCAACCATACTGACAACGGGGTTACATATGGTAAGAAGCCATCTTGCCTTATAAAATGTAGCCTTCTGAAACTAACAAAGTCACTTTGAGATTACACGTGGCTAATTTACAGATGTTATGTCATAGGTGTAAATGCATCAATACAGATCATTTCCAAAGGGATATTATAACAATAGCAACCAGAAGCAGGAATTATAGCTGATTTTCTCCTCACAGCCTTGGTCGGCTAAAGTCAATTATCCCATCCCTGGTAACTGTCCTATCAAGGAATCTGAATTGTGAATCCTTCCAGTAACCATAAGTATGATCCCTGAGTAAAGAAAGCTATGAGAAATTGCTGCATATTAGGCTGTAATGTCAGGTTATATACTCACATTATTTCTAAAATTTTATCCTAAATCTCAGTAATGAGCTAATATTCAAATGACTAATTTATAAGCAACAGTTGCTGCTGTCTATACGTATTACTGAAGCACTATTTGAAAGAGAAAGTAAGTTTCTCCCAGTCCCCAAGAACCCCCAAATAATAATTGATCATTCATTCTATGGCTGTTTGTCAAACACTGCTTGTGTGTAAATTGGCTCCCACATTCATCCACAAAATACATAGTTTCGCAACTTAACAGTATCCAGTATCCTGTGAAGTGATCTGAGTCTCATCAATATATATAAAATGCAAGGATTATTATTATATATTTAATAAAAGGGTTATTTTCTACTTCGTAAATTTACTGGAAAAGGATGATAATCTCCTGAATCTTGGAGATTTGTGCCAATTTTGTGAAATTGGAATATCCATTTAGGAACACTAATAGGAAGACAAAAGGTCATAGACCTGAAACGTTAACTCAGTTTACTCTCTCCGTGGCTGTCGCGTGTTCCCAGCGACTTCTGTGTTTATACCAGATTTTCCTTTTTTAGACTAATATAGTGTTTCGCCCACAAAATATACAGGCAATTCACTTTACAGTACATTCTGCGATGCGCTTTGAGATGTCTCAAAGACTTGATAATCCGCTATATCAAATGCAAGGATTATTATTATTATATTAAACTTATAGTACTGATTTAACATGTTTTTGCACCAAATAGATCACAGATTTCAGTGTAATACCACAGACATAAATTAACAAATTAACTCAGCACAGACTGATGATCCAACCACAGACCTTCTCAGTCTGAATGGCCGTGTTACTTGCTGGATAATGTCTCACAGCCATCAGGCAAAGCTTCACATGAATGTGACAGTTGTGGATTGCAGAGTGCCCATCCTTGTGTTAAATGAAGAAACTAATGCTGTAACTTTTTTTAATCTTAGAACAGTTAAAACAGACAAAGACAAACTGCAAAAAGATACAGAAGAGAGAACCATAACAATTTCTGGAGCTGCAGATTGGAGTGATGAAGACTAGGAATTTGGGAAACAACGCTGATTTTCAAGCAAATAAAAAAAATGCTGGAAACCCTTAGGTTATAATGCTTCAAGTGCTCTAACAAATATACAGTTAACATATAAAGCATAGAGAGGATAAAATTTCACCTGGATCTAGATTTACTCTCTTTTTTCTTAGCATTTCAGTGAATTTGGCAAATTTTTAAATTCAGACTTAAGTTTGAAGTCAGTTTTCTCTAGGCTCATTTACGAACTACAGAAAAATGACTTCAAAATAAAGACAGAATTTAAGAATTGCCATTTTTTTTTGCACGCTGTCTTTGAACTGCTTTGAAGAAAATTATGTAAGCCTGGACGCAGGTGCAGACTCTCCCCTAGAGAAAGTCAAAGATGTTGCCATGGATGCTGTGATGGGACTCTGTTGCTGCTTCTTCAAACAAACATAAATAAAATTACAAGCATCAAATTATTTTGTGTAAGATTTATCCTGATCCCTGTGTCCAAAAGTCTACACTCAAGGCTGGAAATAAACTAACGTCTATTGTGTTCTAAATATAATAGGGTTAATTATGATTAGATTTTGACATGAACAGATATTAACATTAAAATACAGGGCTCATTTTGTGGACAAGAGCTTAGGAACATAGGAAAACAGGAACAGGATTCAATCCATCAAACCTGTTCCGCCAGTTTATTGAATCTCTGCAGATCTTTTAATCTCAATGCCCCATGCTTTTGTCATTCCCCTCAATACCCCTTCTATCCCGTATCCATTTAATTCCCTTAAATACACCAATCTATCTTGCCTCTATAGCTTTCCATATCTCTACAGGTTGACGCTATACCAAATGTAAGGATTATTATTCTATGTGAACGAATGTTTGACTTCAGTTCTAATTGTCTTGATTTTAATTTTAAGACTACGCCTCTCCCCCACTCCCCGCTTGTACCAAAGGGAAGAGGTATCCACTATTTAAGATAGCATGAAATGGAAAAGAGTTTTCTGTTTATCAAGCCTGGTCCGTTCATATACCATGCAAAACCTACTCTGTTGTGGACTTCATTCCATTACTCAATCTCCTGGATGATCTATGAAACAGAAGGAAGCCATTAGCATTTGTTTTTTTTAATGAAGCCATCTCTACTTATCTCAATTCTAGTACCCTCTAATATCCTTCCTCTACATTTGCCTATCAAATTAATTTCCTTTTAAATGGCATTTTCTCCAGGATTTCGCTATGAAATAATTGTATATTATAATTGAATCCAGCACCAATTTGCACACAGGAATATCTCACAGCTATGAAGTGAGTGACCAATTATTATTTGGGGGACTATCGACCAGGACACCAGGAGAAACTCCCTTTTCTTTTTAAATAGTGCCATGCAAATCATGTAAACGGAGACGGAACTTCAGTTTTAATATCTCATCGTAAAGACGGCACCTCCAACAATGCAGCACATCCCCACCACTGCACTGAGTGAGTTCAAAGTCCTGACGTGGGGCTTCAGCCCACAACCTTTTGACTCAGAGGTGAGAGTGCTACCTAGTGGCCATTTGTAGTACGTGTTGACTGGAGCTACTTCTCCAAAGCAAGACAAAGATGATTCATGTGGTCTCCCTAGCCCAAGAGACCAGTTGCAGAGTGGCATTAGTAGAATGCATGGAACAGCTCAACTGCCCACTTACGAATAAAGGCTGGAATAAAAATAGTATTACAATGAAGATTTAATAAAATAAATGGCCAGTTCCTCACTGCCATTACAATTTGCAAACAGATGTTAAGCAGCTTCCTTTAAGGAAAGAATCACTATAATAGCCCAAATGGAGCACTGCTCTACACCTCAGCAATGAATAATGAGCAAAGACAAACCAGTGCAGCAATGTCAATGTGTCACGAATGGAGCACTTACACTGCACCTATCTATTTTTCTCTGGTATGATTTGGGCAATGTTGCAAACAAGCAATGCCATGTTATTCTGCACCACTCACATCAAACTGAAATAGATACTGTGCAATTCTATACAGGTATACGTAGACACCTACACAGAGCTTTTCTCATTAGCCAGTGACATTCTTAATGTTAGAACATAACTGACTGCCCCATTGACACCTATATTAGAAATGTTAAAGAAGATTCAGAGTTAGGGCTATCGTAAAATGAAATGTCAAAAAGTTGGCTTTGCACAAATTGTGGTTCTGCTGCAGCTATTGCAGAGCGGGAGACAAAGTGAGACTCTTGGTGGATGTGCAGCAATTAAAAATTCAAGACTCATACAAGTTGAGCTCCACTCCACCCCACTCCTCCAATATCCTGCTTGCCACCCTCCATAAGCTCCATATCATTCAGACCTTATCTCCCTTATCCTCACCCTAGCAGATTGACTTTTAGATTTTCATCCTTACCATTAAATGCCTCCACAACTTACCTCACCTTATCTCTGCAATCTGCTGTGGTTCTAATTTCCCTTCCCCTCCAATCCTCTCTGCCAATTTTGGCCTGCTTAACGCCCCCTACTAGCTCTGCCCTGTTGGATGAGTTTTCAACCATTTTGCCCTCTGCCTGACCCATACTCTCTCTCCTTTCAAAACCCATTTTGAGACCCATCTCTTTGAGTGTGACTTTGGCCCCCTCCTTTGGTATCTCTCTCCTAGCTTGGCTCCCACTCCATCTTTGTAAAGCTCTTTGAGACATTCTCCCTACATGAAAAGCTCTACATAAGTGAAAATTGTAGTTGTTGTTTTCAGCCTCTCTGCCCCCACACTCTGGAACTCCATCCCACGGTCCCTTCACCTCGCTTCCTCCCTTGCCTCCTTCAAGGCCGGTCTCAAGACCCTTCTCTTTGATCGTGCCTTTGGTCTCCCTCCCACCTCTCTGCCTTCCCTCACCTTACATCATCCCTACCCCATGCTCGGGCCCCGACATCTGACTGTTCAGTGCTTTGGGACGTCCTCCCGACATGAATATATGCTAAAAATGTAATTTTGTTGTTGTTGCTAATCACTGGAGATCAAAATACCCTTGTTTGCCAAGATCAATAAATTTATCAAATGCAGAATTAATCTTTGAAGAATGCAGAATCTTTGAAGCAATGACAAGATACAGATTTCTTATTTCTTAATGCCTGCTGCCAAAACTGTACAACAAGGGATATGTCTAGCTTTGTGCTTCTAAATGCAAGAATGAGACACCCAGGACAGAATTGAAATCACATTGTTTATTTTCTAATTTATCAAATATTTATTGAATAAAATATGTGAGAATTTTGTTAGTGTTCTAAATTCTTCTTTCACTTTCAGAGTATTCAATGCTCTAATTTATTTTTAGTTTAATTTATGTGTTCGTCTTTTCTTTATAGGTCTATATGCTTGGTTGCAGTGCCAGACATGTTCAACTGCACTCTCCAGATAAACTTTTTTTTAGCAATTTTTCATTTACTTTCCTCAAGTTTTAAAGGTTTTAAAACAACATTGCTTCTCCTTATGCTTTATGTTAAACTCCTCCTTAATCACTTGGATCTTATCATTATAGTGCTAATTGAAAGTGAATAGAGAGAATATGTGATTAAAAATGTAACCTTTACTTTGTTTAGAAGTAGTCCAATTCACCATTATTCACAGACATGAATAAGAAGGATTGTTGATGATCATGTCATTCAGACAATCAGCACATTCATTATTCTTGGCTTCTTCCTTCAGAGCTCAACTGGAGACAACAGAGCATTTGTTAAGACAGTGGATGCTTTATTTAGTATGAATAGCATGAAAATAAACAATTTTCATTTTCACTATAGCAATTGTATTTTACAATATTCTGCAGTTCAACCATTATCTAGCTAGACTTTTCCATTTCATGTGTAAGTTTTCCTTTCAATTCATCAAATTTTGTGTCTTGTAATTTTAAGAGAATTGAGTATCAATGGATGTGGGCATGCATTGTCTTGTACAGTTGAAATTCTCAGGGATGATTGAGAGACAAAACCAAAGATTGAGTCACGCAATCTGTTAGCTTCTTGTCAATTTGGCAAGATGTTATGTAATTCATCGATGCTATTAAATCATGATTTGCAGAGGGTGCAGAGCTAGGGTGGGGTGAGGCCGTGGAGGGATTTGAAAGTGAGGACAAGGATCTTGAATTCAATCTGGTATGGTGAGCCAGTAGCACTGAGCAGGGATGGTAGTGATGGGCTCAATGAGGCTGGCGTGAGAGAGGACACAGGCTGCAGAGTTCTGAATGGTTTGTAGCTTAAATAGTGCGCAGTTTGGGAATCCATTGATCTTAGTCAGAGCTGGATTTAAAATTCTTGTGGACCTGGGCACCAAGAACATTTGGGGCCTCTCCGGAGGGGCCCTGAGCTATTCTCCTTGAGGGGAGGGAGGTCTTCCTGAAGCTGAACTGGTTCCAAGGTGACATGTTTGTCAACGGAATGGCGGAATTGACCCTCTGTGGGGGGCTCAGTAGTCCGATTCCTGAGACAGTCAAGTGCGCAGTATTCTAGGGTACTGTTGATTAAAGCACAGCCAGCCTGGCTCATCGACAGGACTTATAAGGGCAGATAAGTCACTTGGGGCAGGGAATTATCCCACTCAGCTCCTGTTTAGCCTGCAAGCCAAAGACCCAAAGTGTAGGGCAGTCCTAGCTGGACAAGGAGCAGGAAAGCTTGCCAGACAGTGATATCATTGGCAAACTATGTGGTTTAACTGGTTAAATGTGAGGAAGATTCCTAAAGTCTGAAGAGGTTAAGGGGTGATCTGATTGAGACATTTAAACAATAAGTGGAATTGACATGATAAATAGATAACAACTTTTCCCTTTGGTAGCAAACAAAAGCTTGCATTTATATGGTGCCCTTCACATAGAATAACGTCTCAAAGGCAAAATTAAGAACAATGAGGCACAATCTCAAAATTAGAGCTAAGACAGTTAAAAGTGAACCCAGACAACATTTCTTCACACAGAGTTCAGAGAATGTGGAATGCATTGCCACAGAAGATCATTGATGCAGTCAATTGAGGTGTTTGAGGAATGGGATTAGAAAGATAAAGAACTGCCATGAAATAATACAATAGTAAGGAAATTCGATGGGTTGAATGGCCTCCTCCTGTTCCTATGTATTGGTGACATGGCACACAATATGAAGCATGCTTTTTGTAGCAGCAAAGCATTGATAGTGACAACCATTGAAAGGCATGGGTTATAATTGTCAAGAAAGTTAATATGTCAAAGTGCCCAGAACTGCAGGAGACTTTTGCAAATGAATTAATGACCTGAATTAAGGTGCAAAAGTTAAACTACACCACAAGATTTTCTAAACAGTAGGAATAATAGATTATTAGATTATTCCTGCTGTTTGCAAAATCAGCAACAAGGGTATAAACTCAAGATTGTCACTGGAACAGTTAAGGGGCAGGTTTGACGAAACGTATTAATTCAGTGAGCTATCAAAATATGGAGTACTGTATACGAATTGACCATTGTGGCTGATACCATAACTGTATTTAAAACAGAATTGGATAAACATTTTAAAAATATATAGAAGGGTACAGGGAAAAAGCAGGGAATTGGAATTAGAGTAGTTCAGTTCAATGAATGAATGAATTGAATGAAATAGCACTATCTTTGGTTTGATATATTTTGCAAATGAGCTGGAGGAAGCCTCTCCACTATATCCTCAGGAGCTCAGATCCATAAAGGAGAACTGTTTGCACACAGGTCTCACATAATGTCTTCCTTCTATGTCATAATATCCATGCATCATCAAATGCAAATTAACTTTTTATTGAAAATTAACTGGACCCAACAACACTGTATCCAGAAAATATCTTCTACGATCTGAGAAAATGATATACTCAAACATTTGCTGTTGCATCTGGCAAACATTAGATAGAATGCTTGTCTTTTTAAATCATAAGTAAATGTCAGCAATGTCCATAAAATCATCTCTGATATGCATGCAAAGAATAGTAAGTAAAACCCTTTGTGTATCCTCAGGTCTAAGGTACAATATTTTATGACCACTTTAATGTGCTTGCAGTAAATTAAAGTTTCTCTATGTTTGGTGACTCTCTTAAAGCAAAAATAATTCCATTCCCAAGATCCAATATTAAACAGTGTCTTCAATATCCACATAGAAGTATTAAGAGGTATGGTGAAAGGTAAAAATTGGGATCTGCCAATATCAAATATACTGGTGGATGAGGCTCGCTGATCTTCCTGTTCCTATTTTCTATGTTCACAGATGTGTCCACCCGGCCCATCAAGGTTTTTGAGAAAGAACAACTCATGATGCAACATATCCAACAAGGGCAACACACCACAACCCCTCACAATACAGGAACTCAGTCTATTTGCACACCTACTGAGTGGCAGCACAGCAAAGTGCCTCCTTTCGATTGTGCCACACAAGCTTGGGGATGAGGTGTCTATAATTGGAAACACTGTAACAGGTTGTCATGTCTGTCCAACACTATTACTACACAGTTAAAACATTGCTGGAGAAGGTGACTGTGTCTGCTTCATGTGATAGTAAAACATGTCCACGCCACTGTGCAGTCCAGTATACTGAGATCCACAGTGACATGACCATATTGAGTACTATTATGTAATTTGGCTGGGTACATTTGGCACAGCAGGTTGGCTCTCTACTCAATCTGCTCACCATACTGGTGTGAAACCAGCAGTCGTGCTCACAGCTTCAGGATGTTACCATTGAGCTTCTTTAAATCTTCTGAAGGCCTGTCTGCAGGGCTGTGGGCCCTATTGTTCGGTGGCTGATAAGGAGGACCTGTCGAGTGGTGGATCCTTTCAATCTTCATCTGCAAGTTGTATCTGTAAAGAAAAACACATGTCCATAGTTTAAATATCTAATCAGATAAAAGTCTTCAATAATATTTAGCAGAACCCATTGATTTCTATTGTCATTTATATTATTATAAAAAATACTTTTGTCTGAAAGGTTTGTTGCAGATTGTGCACAAAGTAATAATACTCCTAAAATCATTTATCAGGACATCTTGCATTTGATAGAGTGCCTTATCATCACATCAAGATATCTCAAAGCACTTCACAGGAGTAACTGTAAAGTGTAGTGTTGTGTGAACACAGCTGTCAAATTGCACACAGCAATGTCGCTCAAACAGCCATGGATGAATGACCAATTTTTATCTGGAGGATCGTTGGCCAAGACACTGGGAGAAACATCTTTCTCTTTTCAGATAGTGTCATGGGATCATTAATGTCCACCTGATCAGACAGACTGGACCTTGATTTAATGTCTTATCCAAAGGAGAGCACTCCTTCAGCTCTGCACTAGAATGCCAGCCTGGCCTATGAGTTTCAAAGTCTCAATGTTGTGCATGAACCGTCAGTCTTTTGACTAAATGGCAAGAGTGGTACCCGAAGCTGTCATCTGCCTTTCTTCACTCATTTTATATAGTAGCTTTCTTCTAGCATATAAACCACTTGACATTTTTGAGAATAATATTTGACCCATCTGTGAGCCTGGGAGCTTTCAGATATTGGAAAATGCAGAGTTTCTTAAGTTGTTAAGATCCACCTCCAATGATATTTTGAGTGCACTAGTAAGTTAACCATTCAGGTGCCACAGATTTGTTCACTCATCTGGATGCACTACTGTATCTCTCTGTGAGCTCTCATGAGTTTACTCCTACAATCTAGAACTGAACCATGTTAAATCATTAACTTTCTGCTATAATTCAATTGCCTGAATAAAACAATATTTAAAACAATCAGAATCTTTTTTTTAAAGAAAACTTGCTTCCTCCCACCTGAAAAACCGCCAGAGAAATCAAAAAGGAAGAAAAAGATTTTAAAGTTGGGGAAACATGTTAAAGAAAGGTTAAAGAATAAACATGAAAAATGTTACTTTGAAAGTAGGAACAGAACATAATAAATAATAATCCTTGCATTTGATATAGTGCTTTTCACGTCGGGAGGACGTCCCAAAGCGCTTCACAGAACACACTGTAAAGTGAATTGGCTGCATATTTGTATATTTGTATATTTGTGGGCGAACGCAGCAGCCAATTGCGCACAGCAATGTCCCACAAACAGTCGTTGATTGAAAATGACTAATTTCTTATTGTTTTGGGTTTTGGAGGAATTATTGTCATTATGCATGGCAACTTAAGTGGTAGTGACAAGTTAAGTCAGTGTCGAGTTATCAGCAGTTTACTTATATATTTAAGGTTATTAACCTTTAGGTGCAATATAGAGAGAACATGAGAAAGAAGGAGACCAAATAGGATGAGAAGTAAGCAAAAGGACTATTTAGAATTCATAACTAAAATTTCTTATTGAGTTTACTTAGAATCAATATTCAAACAATAAATATAGTCCTGCCTGAGTAAGTTTTGCTTACTGCAATATTGGGGTATTAATTGTGACATGTGATGTGTGTGTCAGGCTGGATCAGTTGTAGTACTCTCACCTCTGAATCAGAAGGTTGTGGGTTTGAGCTCCATGTCAGCAAAGATGGAGTGGGGCCCAAGAATGGGAGATAGATAAGGGTTTCTAGCGAGTGGCAGGGTTTAAATGGAACTTCTGAACTAGACTGCATGGGGTGATAAGTATTGGGAGTCATTCATAGGGACACTTGGGAAATTTTCCAATTTTCTATGTAGGCAGACTGCCCTGGGTGTGAGGCAGAAGGAAAGGAGAAAAGATCACAGAGGTAGCGAAGGGTGAGAACATTTACGCATTTGTAGGTGAGCATGAGGATCTTCAAGTCGATCTGCTGGGAAACAGAATAATAAATTCTGGTGAGAATGGTAGTGTGAAGCACAATGTTAAAAAGAACACAAGTCGCATGAGCTAGAGTCTGTGGATGGTAAAGGAGGTTGGTGAGAAGGGTATTGGAGAGTCAAGTTTAGAGGTAATGAAGATGTGGATTGGGACATCCTCCTGATATGAAACGTGCTATATAAGTGTAAATTTATATAATATTTTGGACAACGGTTCCAGCTGGTTTGGGCAAAAGATAAGGATGGAATCAGGCCATGTGGCAAAGACAAAGAGCAGCAGACTTTTCTTCAAGCTTAAACATCAAAATAAAATAAACATTCAAATTGATAGGTCATCCAACAAATAGCGGTAAAGGTTGCCAATGAAATCAGAGACAATTTATATAATAGTAATGAGCAGAAAATTCCAGTTACTACAAAATAAATCTTACCATCCCCAAACTCAAGCTCATGCAAAATTTGACTATTTACATCTTTTCATATGATCTTCACAGCCCCATGCTCACCAGAATCCATTGACTCCCTGTCTAGCAGACAAACTTCAAGATCCTCAGCATCATGCTCACCCACAAATGTCCTGGGACTAAAAAATAAAATAGATTGGATGCTTCACCTTGGTTCCAGCTATAATTGATTAGGCAGATTAACCATGTACCTCAGAATTCAACCCAAATCAGAAAATGCAACTTAACATTCACATTACTAATGTAAACAGTACAAGCAAGTCTGCTTTTGTGATTGGTACTCAATGAGTACTAGAATTGCCAAAAGTCAGCAATAAGACTCCAGACCACAGTCTCTGGTCTTCGCCTTAAAACCATTGTCTCAAAATTTATGATTGTGCAGAATTTAGGAAACTAATTAAATGTGATTCAGTATTCATTTTGAAGCCAGATTTCCACCATTGAATGTCACATTCAAAATCAATTCTGATTTTAAGAATTTTCCAAATGTCTCCCCGATATTAAATTTCAAGACAATTGTTTTTGAGGTTTTAAACCATAAGACAGTTCGGGACTCAGAAATCCAGGCTTGTGTATTTATGTTAAATTCTACGCATATATAGCTGGACATTTCCTAATACCACCTTAAACTTTCAAAAAGAGAGTTGTGTGACAAGATAGTTTCCATTCTGAATAAAAAAGGGAAGCAACCACAAAGCTTTACAGAGTTCAGCGAAGGACGGAATAGATCTGAAGTGGAAACTGAGCTTCTTGCACAGAGGTTAACAGTGAGTGCAGTTACACACATCTCTGTGTTTCTAATTAATTCGCTTGATTCAGATAAACGTCAACATGCACTATGTTTGTGATAAGGATAAGTCCAACGCTTTAAATGTCCGGACATCTCGTCATGATATTAACATATTGGTGAATGTTGGTCACCGACTGTTTAATAAATGCAAACTTAGCGCAAAACTCTAGTGTTCATCGACTTGATAATGGCAATGACATTGGTAAGAATTTGCTCGACAATTCTCCTGCAATGTTTGGAGCTGGACAGACAGTTCATGATTTAACCTTCCACAGATTAGACGCGCGTTAGTTCTTGATACCCTAAATCGCGATACAATTTTGTTTTACTATTGCTTCAACGAATGCACATAAAGACACAACATCTTATTAAAAATAAAAGTAACACCAACGCGTAATTTTAGTGTCCGCCTCCTCTGGTCTGGAGTTCGGGCTCTTCCCCTGAGCAAGTTTATCACTGCATCTTTTATCCTAAAAGGTCATATCGGACTTTAGCTTTTGGAGCCAAGAAATTTGGCAATCTTAGTGGATTCAAGATCACACGTATTTTTCAGAAACGGTATGTCCCAATCCCGTATGATCTGACTTTTCTTGACTCTCCGAAGAGGAGTCATTTCTTTCGTGGAACTTTTTTACATTTCAGTGCACTCTCTCGGCTCTTGTGCTTCCTCGATCTGGGATTTATTTGGGATTCTTTCACTGGTTTTCTGTTGAAAGTGTTAAGGCTGCATTTGTTGGAGGAAACAGAAAGGAATAAACAGCTTGAGAGTGGCTGTGTGGCTTTGCAAAGCCCAATGTGGGTATTCATGTCTTGCGATCGTTTAGTCACTGAACCACGAGAGGTCAAGTGAGTTGAATGGAACAAGTTTTAAGGTTCAGTTTATGACACTATCTTTGGTCGGTCTCGATCAGCCAGGCACAAGTACATTTGTGTTTTCTTCTACCTTTCCACGCAACCACGAAGGACTCGAGAAATTACATAAATTAACAATTAAACGTCAAAAGCTGCCAAAGTTCAGTGTTTCTAAATATGTCAAACCAGGGCGTCCTGTTGCAGCGACTGAGTGTACAAATCATAGCCTTCCACACAGAGCCATCAGTCAGCCCTGCACTGGGGCAACTTCGAAACTTACCACTGCACTTCAAAAAAATACCAAACTACCTTGTCAGTCAGTCAATGTGATGCAAAGCAACAAGTAAATAATAATATTAGTTTGGTCAATCTATCCGTGTCTGTTTGTGAGACATTGTTGTGGCTGCTGCATTTCGCCCACAAAATATAGTCGATTTACTTTACAGTATATTCTGTGAAGCATTTCGGGGCGTCTCGAAGATATGATAAGGCGTTATATCGAATGCAAGGAATATTATTATTACTATCGTCCCTGCCCTTTTCTGTTAAAAAAAACGATTTAATTACGTTCACCTGACATTCATTTCATTTAAAAAATATTTTCCAAACCATATTTTATTTTCAAATAGCGATGTATTCGCTGATTTTTGATAAAATGTATAAGTTAATTCATTCATTGGTTAAATACACATCAGTAGCAGCCCGTGTATTCAAACAAGTTTATATATGATACCGTATGTCAATACATTGAACATAGTTTACTCTTGAACCTGGTCCAAATACTTCGATGGATATCTTGCACAATAAGATAATCCCTTTATATTTCCGACATATATTGTGTTCAGAGTTAGTTGCCTATTTATCTAAGCCTACAAAATACAGTCACTACCGTTTCCAGTATATCCCTGAAGCGCTTTGCCACGTCCTACCGACCTGATAGGCACTATACCCTTATGTATGTGAGGATTATTACACACTTTCAAATTATAAAAACACACATACATATCACACAAAGGGTAGGAACCCACTGCTCGGTATTCAAACCCCATGGAAACTTACAGTAATTGATTCATTGAGCTAAACAATACTTTCAAACGTTTATATAGTTTAGAGTCAATTTACACAATGTAGCGACGATCTCAGACAAGATCTGCAATTCTCCACTAATTGCAGATTGCAAAAGTGACAATCTAATTTCTACACTGTCATCGTGTGCTTTAACCTTCGTAGCCACTGCGCGCTTACCTTGGTTATAATCCGAAAGATTTGTATTCAAGGTTACTGGCAACATAATTTAAAATTAACAGGTAAACGACATGTCATTTTGAATTCGGAGTCCTTGAAAACTGCCCTAAATATTCCGTGAACAGTTTTGTTTTATTTGTATGAAGCCTTCTTCTGTGCTGCAAATTTCTATGGTTGTAGAGTTCTATTATAGAAACTATTTTCTGCTATTATTTTTGTCTTTAGTGCATACAATTCAACTCATTTTATGCTTTATACATACAGGCAGGCAGCAGGTTCACACTCGGGTAGGTATGTATCATAAATTCATAGATAGTTAAAATAAAAACAGGACGAATCCTTGATTTGCAATCGAAAAACACACGACTTGTATTAATAAACTTCCATATAATCTTTACCCTGCAGCCGAAGGCTGTACAATCGTCGCAGTGTGATAAAATATTTCTAGAAAAAAGGCGTAAACGTCACCCTTCCAGATTTAAAATTAAAATAATATAAAACTGAAATTTAACAGTAGATTTCATGTAAACGCACAGCGATCCTCGCATTACTCTGACTCAAGCACAGCATTCCAAAGGACCAAATCGCTTTCTATTCGCTCACATTGTACAGCATTTCTGGTCCAAACATAACTGCTAAATACAATATCCTTATCCAAGCATAACATTCCCCCCAATTATCCGGTTGTTTTATGCCGAGCGCACTAAATATGGTGAATCCACGCCAAATTTCTCCCAGAGTCAGCGGGACATTTTAGTAATTCCTTCTTTGTGGAATATTGCTTTTTTGTTGAGTGATTTGTTTCTGTTTTGGTCGAATTGTTGAATGAATGATTAAATGGGCTGCGGTACAAAGATTTGACAATTTACTACGTTTTGTCTTGTCTGCTGGTTATTGAAATTTTGATCCAGCATAACATTCCTTGGTAAAGCTAATGATGTCTTTACTGGGACTCAGTGGTACTGTAGTATATAACATAGTTCAGCAGACATGCATATGCAGCAATTACATACATTATATCCATACAGCCAAACCGCGCTCTCTGTGTGTACTCTGAATACATTAATGTAGCTCTGGTCTGCTTGCAAAATTCACACTGCTAATTTTGTCAATTATTCTTAAAACGCAAGGAATTTATTTTCACCGTGACCTTTAATTAGTTGACAATAGATGTTTTAATACCGCTGCATACAATGCATAGTATGGGCGGTCTGCGCCCAATTGATAGATGCCAACAGTGCATGAAAAATAACACTTAATTTAATTCTGTTCCTTCTAATGATCGCTTACTGGGGGTTGACATCACTGTCTTGGCAGTCAGGCAGGCGGGAGGACCAGTCTGATCATCTGCTTTCTCTCCCTTTTGAGATAATTTTATTTCCTTATGCTTAAACTGATCAATCCTATTGTAGGAATCATTTATTTTTTTGCAATCTGTTCCAAAGCTAACAATGGGAATCTGTTTTTGTTATTGCTTTATTTTGAATGTTCATGTACTTTATAAGCTCCACTAAAAAAAACGATTGCGTTAATGTTCGATGTACTGTTTATTAACTTAATAACAATTGTGCTTTCAAAAATAAAAATTAGATAGAATGATATCGGGATAACTGTAACCCTGACGGGATCTCATATTCAGTTACAATGCTTTGAATAAGAACCGAATTTAATAATACTTATATTCCTTGTGAGATCATATTGTGAAGGGTTTTAATGTTTCGTGTCGAATACTTTATGCTCAATAATGAGAGGACGCATTATCTTGTTATAGATGCAGCTCAGTTTGACAGCTTTCTAAGTAGTTCTTCAGGACTACCAACCTGTGTTTTATAGAGAGTACACATTCATTGGCTTTGCATGGCACAATCATGGTTGTTTGTTGTTTTACAACGTATTGACATTTACAGGTCTGGGGGCCATAATGGTAGCCTCTCGGACCAATCTGCGACCCCCCCCCCCCCCCCCCCCCCACCTCCCCCCCAAAAAAACGCGACTGAATGCAACTCGATCTGGTCTGTAAACTTTGCAGATGTCAACACCATGGAAAATCATGCATTTCCTATCCCCAACCCCATTGCACTGTTAACAAAAATGAATCAATCAGTATTTTAACAAAAAAAATCAAGCAACAAACAGCCGATATTTATTTTCCATACGAGTCTTTCAAATAGTTAGAATGCCTTTTATACATTTCAGTACTGAGGGAGTTTTATGCAGTTGGACTAATTTGACAGCATATTTGTTATAGAAATGAAACATCTTTTGAAACGGCCATAATTAATAATAAGACGAGTTAATTATTACATTAATCGAGTTTATTGTACCTTTTTTCGATGTGTAGAAAGAAGGTTACTATACACAGAAGAAAATGCACTGGATGTCTTTTAGAAATGTACTTTTAGATTTCATAGAGCAGGAAAGAAACGAGCTAGGTATGCTCACAAATAAGCTTCAGATTGTGCTGTGAGGAGCTGTGTTATTCAGAAGGATTGCTGGAAATTGGCTGGTTACTGATCTTGTCGTGTTACACAATGAAACCTGAGAATTTCTGTCACTCTGTGCATATGGTCCCGAGTGCTTTAATCCCAATTAGGGGCGGCTGACACACGGTCCTATTCATAGGGCTCAGGCTCTGAATTCATTTGCCTAGAAATGAACTTCATAAATAGAGTCTCTCCTAAATGTGCCCAATAGCAAGGAAAATCGAATTGAGTGGGGAACTCATTCTAATGCGATCGAGTGAGAAAAGGTATGAATTTATAAGGTACACCGAAACATTTCAATTCAGCCACAAGTCTCCAGCCCTTTATATTCATCACATCAACCGAAAAACGAGTAAAAGTTAGAGAATTCAGTTAAGAAAACAGTTGGCTTCTTTCACACTGATATCGTAGTATAAAGACATTTTCGATCTCAGTTTTTTTTTCAAGGGGACTTTAGATGTGTTTAACCTATTTGGAAAGAGCACATGCAAATCTGCATTTACTTTCGCTTCAGCAAATCTGGAACGTTATATTAATTAACGTTTAAAATAATAAATACGACATACGGTGGGTCCCCACAAATAACATTTCTTTTGGCAAAACATAAATCACTCACACTCACGAAAATGTGTTTCGGTTTCTTTTTTTTTGCGCTATTCTTCCTCGTGTGAAATAAATTAAAAAACAGAACCCGACCAAAACGCGTAATAGATACCAATATAAACAATATATGTTTTACCTCCTATATATTCAGATTACACTGCAATGAGTCGTATTTCCCTTATAATTTGCTGCCCTTTCTCGGATTCTTTACAGATCCTAAATATCTTTCAAACATATCATTCACGAGACACAGCAATAACAGTCTGTGTCGAAATACGGACTGTTTAATAAATATGTACCACAGCCTTTCCACCAATTATTGTTAAAATATATAACCGTATACATTATATATGTGTGGAGAGAGAAGGAGAAAGCGAGAGATAGATAGAGAGAGAGAGAGAGAGATTAAGAACAAACAGACGTATAAGACCAATGTCTTAGAGGAGTAGATTCGGAAAAATTCCTCTAAACATAGGAGTTTGCGAGAACTTTTGCTTTATTCCCCTGTTTGCCCATAATTAAGTTAGCTCTATATACAGGCATTCATGCTGGTTTGAATGTAATGTTGAACCTTCTCTAGCCAGAAGCATTTTGATGTGTTGAATGGAGCTCCCTGGTGGGACATTGGCCCAGGCTGCTGTGGTTCTGGACGTCTGTTGTTCCTCAACATTCATGGCTGATTATCTGGCAACCTGTTAAATCAAAAAGAACATTATGCCAAAAAATGTTACTTGATGGCAATGACAGTTCAGCGGCACGCGCAAAAGAGCTCAAGCTGGTGCAAGATCTCTTATCAAAGTATGATTTTTCGTGCAAAGCTGATCATCTTTCGTTGATAGCTGCGAAACAGCGTTCCTCCGCCAGTTAAAAGTCTGTGACAGAAAGCCCTGGAATGTTTTGATTATCCTCCAGTCCACAACATTGTCTTGGAATAAAGCTGAAACCATGTAATTAATGTGTCCTTTTATAAGACACAATACAGTCGTTCAAGCTATTTAATTTCATTTAATTTTCCATCCCATTTGCTTCGAACACTGCTTTTACTTTTAACACCCCAGCTTTCATTCTGGATCCTGCTCCAATAGGCACATTAGATTGGTTTCACCCTTGCTTTTTTTAGTTTTGTTCCAGGAGAAAATATAAAAGAAAACGTGTTTCTCCCCTCTTTTCTGGCCAATTTATTTCACTTGGAATGGTGCATCTTCAGCCAGAGTGGAAAAAATTGCCGGGCTGGTGTGAATGATTTCAGAGCAGGGGCTTTTATTTTGTGTGGCTGGGAACCAGTCACAATTGGCGTACATTAATAAATAACTTTCCTCGCAGTCAGCTCTTACATGGTCCTATTGATAAAATTGTTCGCGTGTCGTTCACGCTTTGAGATCATTAAATAAAGTATGGAAAGGCTCCACAAATGGAGCAGTGGGGTACCTTGCAGTCCAAAGCCATCTACCTCTGCTTGTCCAATTTAACTTGGTGTCATCCTAAAGTCGCCAGGCCAGAGGTTACAGGCACATGTTCATGGCTTAAATTTATTGCCCCTAACTTCTTGTTTCTTTTTTTCGGCTATTGAGAGAAGAAGCAGCCGAGAGTGATCAAAGGGGGTCAGACTTTGTTATTTTTTTAAAAAAAAAATCTCTGCTCTGCTTATTCAGAAGAGGGGCCAAATCCTTATCCCGCAATATTGCGAGACAGAATGAAGGATTGTGTCAAAAAAAAACAGAAAATAAACTCTTGCGTTGCAATTGACGTTGCAATTGTGATTCGATGCAATTCCCAATTAAAACTGTATTTTGATGCTATTTTAAAAAGAAGTGGACAAAGATATATGTGCCCTTCTCTCTCGGAAGTATCGGTGTGAACTTATTTATGTCGTTTGACTATACTGTATATGATATTAATAGGATGGGAAGAAATCTATACTACATATTAAGTCTTTTTAATATTGCATTTACGAACGCAAGCTAAATATTGAGATGACAACCAAAACCGAAAATGTTCAGGAAATAATGTGTCCAAGTAAACTAAAGGGTGATCTGTAGCTGGGTCTCTCTGGTGTCTCCACCGATGTCCTCGGTGGCTATGAGTAGACAGTGTTTCAGGTTTTGTCACATCTCAGTGTCTAATAAAAAAGCGTCTCCCGCGGCGGCATTTAGAAAGATACAAAAATCAATCTTTAAAATTATCAGCGCTTCCTCTACTACACAGTGCTACCATTGAAGGGGAATTATTTATGTGTTTGCTAATAGCATGAAATCAAAAAAAATCATTCAAATATTTAATTAATAGATACACTGCATTTAAAACGATCTCCTGCGGCTGGGGGTGGGGGTGGGGGGTGGGGGTGGGGGTGTGGGGTGGGGGATGGGGGGTGGGGGTGGTGGGTGCTATGGGAGTAAGTGTACAGCACATTAAACTCATCTCTGGAAATGCCTTTCATCGCTGTTGAATCACAGACTCTCGTAAAATTACTGTCACATTTTAATACGCTTTTTAAAAATATATCAGTGGTCTTTTCACCCAAACTACAATGCTTGTCATTAAAGAAATAAAAACGAGTCACACAAACACGGTCCATATCACCCTTAATTAAAACAATCACATTCTTATCATTGAAATTCTACAGGTTTGATTACAAAAATCGTATTTTGATATTTTTTAATTTTTTTAAAAAATCGTTGTTGGGTATTAGCTTTAAAAATAACATAAGGTTTAATAGATTTGGCATGTGGTTCAAGCTGTTTAATTTACATTAATGCAAGGTTAAACATTCAAACGAGTTATTTCACGTTGATAACCGTTTAACCCATTTTGCATCTTTCTGCACCCAGAGGAGACTTTGAGCTCTTATTTATTTATTTATTTGAAAAAGCAACCAGAATTGCCACGAATATTTGACATTATATTTGTGGCATATTTATCTTTAAAATGCATCCTCTGTTTCAAAGGATACGCAATAATGCAATGTATTATAAAACGATACATTCTGACCACCTCGTGGGAAATTAAATTCTGTCTTAAAGGAAAGGTGTGCGATTTAAAACAAGGTTCTGATGTTTTCTATTCGAACCACTTCCTTAAATATATATATATGGTCAAAGGCAACGTTTTGCAGTCGCGCTTTACAAGAAAAGCTTTTGAAAAGATGTGAAAAGGTGAACAATTTATTGCAGATCAGCCTGAGCTTCCCTTCACGGTTCCGAATCTGCTGGAAAAAAAAATATTTTTTTTTCTCTATTGGGTGAATTGCAATTCAATTCGATAGATTAAAACGATCCGTCCGTGCGGCAATATGGACCGACCGTTCATCCTTATATTTAACGGAAGAGCTGAACAAATGTAGATGGTGGTTATCTTGAGATGCTAAGCTACTTTTCTGGTGTTTTACCATCAAGTACCTGCCCCGTTTCTATGCGGCACACGCCGAATCAATAGAAGTTAACAAGTCTTCCAAACATTCCTGCTCTCTTTGTTTAACTGAGATCCACTCCTCTGAGAAAATAAAAAAAAACAAGGGGGAGAGAAAAATCTTTGAAGTATATTTAACCTGAAAGGAATCAGCCAAGTAGACTTAACTTTAGTCACTTATTTTCCCAAAGTTTTGTTGGTCGCAATAAAAGAAGGCAAAATTTATGGAGAAATTATACAGTGAATTTGTCACTTAAAATATCGTAACTGTCTGCTGGACAATAACACAAGCTGACGATTAATGGTCCCGCCAGACCTTTGATTCACAAGTGCCTTTTTTGCGCCCTTGACAAATTGGATTTTAGGAATGGGAAGGTCGCCTGGGCCATTGTTCCTGGCCATTTCGAGCACTTTATTATTCAGTTGGATAGGGAAAGTCTCCATGTGCGTCTCTCTGACCCTCTTGGCTGTGGCTCGCAGCTGTGATCACACCAAAACTCTCTCACCAAACTGAGCCACTCTGTGCACTCTGCTCAATGCAACGTCCCCCCTTTGGATAAAAAAAGCGCAGCGCACAGGCTCCGTCGCGTCATTTTGCAGGCGGAGATCATTCTGTGTCTATCTCTCTCATCTCTCTCATCCGCTGTCAATCCATCCCTCTTCCTCGTTCCTTCCCCCTGCATCCCCGGTGCCATGCAAACCCCCCGGAGCTCGGCGATCACCGTGACCGCCGAAAGCATCATCCCAGCCGGGCTGCGGCTGGGTCCAGTGCAAGGCATTTTTAAATTGGGCAAATACATGTCTGATCGCAAGGAACAGAGCAACAAGAAAAAGGTAACAGGATTTCGTTGCATTAATATATATTAATATATATATATATTCATTTCGAAAATGTAATCTTACATCTGCTTCGTCGTTGCTAGTTTGAGACATTGCAACTTTTGATCATTGCTGGAAGCAGCTTGTTAGCAATTTCAAACGAGCGTCTGATTTTTTTTCACTGAAAACCAAAATCAAACAATATTTCAGATCATTTTTTTTGGTGACGGGGGGAAAAAAAATCCCCAATTTTGAAATATGTTTTACGGGTTTTTCTTCGGGGTGTCTGAAGGCATGGACCCTAATCCATTGCTTACGAGTTAATTGGTTAATTGCATTTGCCTGCAATTTTCCATTCTGTGTAAACTTGTTAGTTATTGACAGAAAGCTTTCAGTGGGTGTCATTGTCGGTTGGTGTGTACAGCTATGGGGATTAATTTTGGGTTACAATTAACAGAACGGTTAGACCTCAATTAATGCATGTTTACTGCTGGCGATATGCATAGCAGAGATCGAAGCTGTTTATTGTAAGTGATTTGTTATTTATCTTACCTACCACTGGTTGATTTGGAGCATACAACGTACCACGAGAGTTCCCCCCACGGATATTTATCTCATACCTTGATTAAAATAATACTTAAATAGATTTGAACCTTTCTGGCGAGAAAATCAGGAATGGCTGTCAATACTCCACACATTCTCGTTTGATAAAGCTATATTTAATGATCGGTGAACACAATCAGCGGTCCTGTGAAATACACCAATAGCATTTATTGTGATAATAAATAGTTGTACCTCCAAGAATGATGTGTACATAGAAAATACATTATTCGGATTTGTTCGACTACAATTTTTATCGCGTAATACTGTATTACGATGGGCTTCATTAAACAGGTGCAGATGCTATGTCATATGTCATGGTCAACTTTTTAACGTCGTTAAATCCCTTTTTAAAAGCCCTGACAGACCCTATTATTTATTTCTCGTCTGTTTCGATTTTGCTTCTTGTTGCGGGAACCGTTCTGCTTAATTGCGGCTAACTTTTTTCAAATGATTCTCGATGGCTGAAGGGACTCGTTTATAGTTCATATTTTGTTGACGTTTCTTTTGCTGAGAGCAATCGATCTGGTTATTTTGTTCAGTGCTTCTGTTAGTTTCTCTGCTTGCACACTTTGATATTAAATATCGAACATAATTTATAGATCCCCAGCTAAACCGATGGAATAGGATTTTGAAAGAGATAAGTGCGGTTGCATCTCGAAATTCAATTACACCCTCAGTCCAAATGCAGCGCTTTATTAATGTGAACAGGTGTCACAGAGGCGAAAGGGGTGAATAAAGATGAAGATATTTTAAGCCATTCTTAAGGCGTCAGTTAATTTAACAAGCATTAGGTATGTTTTTGATACGTCATTTTCAAAATTTGTGTAAAGATTGATTCAAAAATTTGTGAAAAGTGAACTGCTGTTTTTTGGGGGGAAAAATCCAATTTCAAAACTCATACTTTAAATTCTACATTTGCATACATATTTTGGTCCATTTCACTTATCTCTTGTAAGTACCGTAATGTTGCAAAACAAAATGACATCGCCCGACATTAAAATCTAAAAATATAAATATTTCCAAACCTTCCGATTTCCAGGGTCGAGATCTGAGCCCCGACCCCTCTTATGTAAAACCCAACATTTCTAAACTTCGTTCGCTTTAAGCAGGACTACGTATTCCGGGGTTCAATTTTAGTTATCATAATTATTAACCATTTCCGATCCAGTTAATTCTCATTCAGGTAACATACCTAGCGCTCACTTTAAACCAACTGCCTTGACTTTCTCATTGAATCATTTCAAACGCTATTTGTACCTTACAACAGCGCCTTGGGACGTCCTCCAGACGCGAAAGACACCATACAAATGTAATCCTGTTGTTGGACAACTAACCAAGTTTAAATTACTGGCAATTGCTTTACCTCGTATTGCAACCAACAGAACAAAACACACACAAAGCACGCCGGTGTTCTGCTTCTGTTTTAATCTTAACGTATTTTATTGCTTTTTTTTTCTGTTGCTGTGACCATACGCTGCTCGATTTGCACGAGAAGCCTACAGTTAAAATGGGAAACAATGGAGTAAACGATATGATGAACGAAAAAAAACAATTGCAGAAAACGCTGTTAGTGGGGTTCCTTTTGTAAAATGTAGTGCTGGGGATTTGTTTCAGGTGCGGTTTGTCAGAGGGGACTTGGTTGATGAGGCGGGTGACCCTGTCCCAGAATGGATAGAGTTAGTCCGAGCTGCCAGACATAACCAAGAACAGAATCTGGAGGCGATCACAGAGCTGCCGGGGGGACAGGTACGATACAGAAGGCCTTTTTTTTTTTTCTGGAGATTTCTCATTTATTTTTTAATCGGTCAGAAAACAAATACGAAATGGGATGCAATCGCTGTATATATTTTTTATATTATTTTCTGCTTCCTCCACGCAGATCTTTTACAGAGCAATGAGAGACATCCAGCCCGGGGAGGAGCTGTCAGCCTGGTATTCCAGCTCACTGGCTCAGTGGTTTGATATCCCAACCACAGCTACACCGACACACGATGAGAAAGGTACGGACCGGACCGTGCGTACAGTTTTACTGGATAAGGATGCAATATCAGCTTTGAAATGTTTTTCTTTGTTTTTTTTTAAAAGACATTCAACCCAAGTATCCCCACTAAACCAATATATATGTGCATTTGCCTAACCACGTTTGGAGGTATTGTACAGTGATTAATTTCAAGGCTGCCATCTGTACTGCACGCACACAACCTATTGCACATGTTGAATACGTGTGACTGTATAATGCACTGGAGCATACACACAACCACCCATGATTTATGTATTAACATACTTGTGGCTATCCTTCAAACTGTATCCAACACGTATAATTTTTTACTTTATTTTAAAAAAAACCTCTGACGTTATATTCCGATGCACCGAGAAACGTCAAGAGGGAAACGTTCTGCAGTACTTTTGCTTCATGTAAATGAAATAGGTTTATGGGATGAAGTTAAAGAAGGCGGACTTTTATTTGTGAAAAGAAGGCAGTGTTTGCTAAACTGTTGTGGGGGAGGGGGGTGGGGGGGTGGGGGGAGAAGTGTGTGTGTGGGTGAGGGGACGTCGATGACCACTGGGGAGCCGACAAGACGGGTGACCTCAATATTCTGAATGTGTAAGCAATATAATTAATATAAAATATCAATGTGGGAGTTGCTATATTTAAGTACAGTTAAAGCCTTAAAACTAGTGGAAGTGCCCGATCAAAAAGAATGCAACGTGGGAGCACGAATCTATGAGTAATTTTACTAAACTATAGATTTAATGTGGAAATACGAAGCCACGTTTCAGTTTGCAATCTTCCTTTGTGGTTCTATCTCAACTAAGACAAGGCAATAAATCGCCACGACCACAGGATCACCAGAGTAATGGAAACTTGTTTTATTTATTAAAGCGACTTGTCGTTTCTCAGTGACTCAACTTAATGTTTCTGACCTAATGAATACATAAACAAAGGAATACTTTTAAACGCGTTATGCTGCAACAGGTACTGCAGTGGGTTGAGGAAAAGTACAAAACATTGATTTTTTAAAAAAAATAGTGCTGTTAGATAGACGGTCAATCTGTCACGTACTGAGAATCTCTATACACATGGAAATGAAACAAATGACTGAGCTCGATATGCTGTGAATTTACAATTGCAATACGACATACGTACTGCATTTTATTGTTCTGCAAGTGCGAGGACGAGATGTCAGATTGCGTTGAGTTCTGTGTGATTGGGATGACTTGTGCAGAATCAGAAATGTTCTTACAGAAACAGCACTTGTCTTGACATCAGTTTCTGCCGAGGGTTAAATAATGGGTAGACATCGCTTGGCCTAGACACTGTTATAGATTTCACTTGTGCAATCGAGGAATTATATTGATGATCTGCTTAAACACACATCCAGTTTATTCTGCTTAGAATTGGATTGAAGCACTCAATCAAACAGTTAACCGTTTTAATATTAAATGTCTATTTCTCAGGATAATGCGTTTTACAAACCTTCTACATTATTACGTACACACCACGATTTGGTCTTTTTAAGAAGAATTAAAGCCTTAAAATTAGTAGAAGTGCATGATCAAAAGTAATGCAAACATATTGGAAGAAAATCCAGATAGGCATACCTTGTTGCGATTCGCAAAAGGTTGAAATCTCCGCAAGCCAATGTTTTTCATAACCATACATTTCTTTGGAGATATATACCTGTTCATATTTATCCATACCACCCATACATTAGCATTCATTTAGTTTAGTTTCCTGTAAATTCGAACTGAATATTTAAATGTCACTCAAATATACGCACCTTTATGTACACAGAATTTACATATTTGCATCTGCTTGTGTGACATAAACACTTATTTTCCCTTGAACGTTTTCACCCACAATTAGCAAATACACATGATAGATCTAATTGTGACAATCTATGGGTTTTATGTCCACGTTATTAGACTGCAAAACAGTGTAGATTGCTATTGTGGGGGTGAAGGGCAATTGTACAGAAGCTTCCCAGATCTATATATATATTGGACCTTTCTTGTCATCAACGCCAGAAACACGCCTTTCACATATGGAATTGTAAATCCAAACAATGTGAACAAGTGGCCCGAAATTCCACATAGTCTAAGCCCATAAGTCAATTTTGTTTTGAAATGTAAGACTTCGCAGAATCGTAGAAAGCTCTTAAATTCAACTTACATTTGAAAACAGATCCTTTCTGGGACATGACGAACCGCAGCTTCCAAATTGAGACTGGAGTTAAGCATTTTCGTCAACAAAATACACAGTCACTACATTTTACAGTATATTCTGTGAAGCGCTTCGAGACACTTCGACGACATGATAAGGTGTTATATTAAATGCAAGGATTATTATTATCATTTTCCACGCTTTTGAGCAAGCTTAACTTTTTAAAGATAAAATAATCAGTGATATGGAGTGAGACTAGATGGAATTTCAGACCTTTATTGTTTATTAATCTTATTAAGAGTTATTTATATATTAGGTACTGCTGAGATTCAATATTTTAACTGGCAGTTAAAAAAGTATGCACACGGATACAATGTATTTTAACAAAAGTCATCCTTTGCAGACAAAATAACATTTTTGCTTAAAACGTTTTGTGATTTGGTGTTGTTTGGTTGGGTTTTGTCAATGAGAGATCACGACATGATGATCCTTACGGCTAAATCCTTCAATGCTGAATTGCACTGATAGTTCCCAAGAGGTGAACCTTATACTAATTCATAAGGATAAAATCATGCTGTAATGTTGGTTTATCACCGAAGTGGTGAAAATGGACTTAGGAATCTATACAAAAAAGGTAAAATTTGTTGACATGTTCAAATGCAATATTTTAATCCTCTATGGGTTAAATATTAGGAACTATTCTTAAGTGAGTTCAGATAACAGATGTCCGCTCGCTGTTTCCAAACTTCAGTATAGGGGAGGAATAATGTAGAGATTGAGACATCTATTGGCATGACAGGTTGTAGCTGTAGAGCCAGGTAATAGGATTACTGTGGTTCGAACACAGCACCTCAACCCGCCTTAGCAATTAAAAGTAAGGTTTGCAGACACTCCCAAAAGCCAGCAGACAGTGTACAAATCCTCTGGCTTAGACTTCCTATAAGGCTCTACAAAGACCACCTACTATAACCCAGGCTGGATAGGCTGCGCATGAGAGAGCCTGAATAATATTACACAGAAGAGAGAGCAGGAGCTACTGTTGAGCTTCTTGTTGCTTTTGTGGGTATAAACTGCAAAGTATGTGATTGCAAACAGCTCAAGGTGTTGTGGCGACCGTCAACTACGTTGTAGAATTACATTGCAATGAAGTTTTATCAAGATGCTGCAACACAGACGAAACCAGGTCGATTGGCGACAAGGTTTTACCATTTATAAATAACTGGATAACTGCATAAGTTAAGTAATACAATTCCCACGAGTCTTACACTTACTTTTGTTAAAAACTATCTCAAACCATATAAAAATATCACCTGATTATCTATCGTGGTGTCCTCCATCATTTTCTTTTAAATTGACTTCATTTTGTGAGGGTGATCCATGCAATGAGTGCCAGAGCATCAAACCCGTATCACTATTTGAGTTGGAATTCAGGAAATTTACCTGAAATTGTCACATAGATCATTGGATCAGGGATTGTGCACCTTTGGGTCGTATGATTGTACCAGAAGTTTTTATTCCATTTGAATACCCCGATACCTGACAATATTGGCTCGCTTTCACTTTCCAAATGTGTAGATTGAAAAAAACAGAATGGAGTCAATTTGCTTCTATGTATTTTTAAGTATCCAGAAACACCCAACAACAACAACAAATTATATTTGTATAGCACCTTTCACGTCGGGGGGACGTCCCAAGGTGCTGGACAAACACCTACATTAGTGTGTGATAATCTTGTACAGTTAATCCACGAGAAACTCAGTTGGAACCTAAAATGCATTTCAACAGGTAAAAGGTTATGATTTCCACTTTACAAGTTTCTGGTTACTTTAAATCCTTGAAACCCAATCCTTTTCTAATTCATGGAGTGGAGGAGAGAACGTGTTCCTTAACCTCTTTTCACATAAATATTAACTTGGATTCCAGCAGTGCAGTACATTTTGACGTTTCAAATCCCCAGTCGCATTTTTAAAACTATTTGTTTCAGTGAATTATTCCAATAGCACACGGATAATATAAAATGCAATTCGAACATGTACGCTTTGAAACAGTCAATTACATTTTTATTATTGTATAATATTGCCCTTCCTACTTTGCATGTTTACCTGAATGCCCCCCTTCTATGCTGTAAACGTTGTATGATTCTATAATTCTAATTGGAAAACGTATCTCATAGTGAATATTGCAGACCGCAAGAAAAAATATGATCCCGTTAATAGACAGAGAATCGTGTTGGGAGACCACGTCTGTAAAGAGTGCACCGAAGGAAATAAAGAGGGCAAAACGGGTGTGATAAAAATAAAGAGGAGAGAAAGAAAACTCAGCAAGAAGGGAAGAAAATTGGATTTAAAAAAAATGCAAAATGGTGTTTAGATTGTAAAGTGAACATCTTGATGTCATTCTTTGTTTGCAAGGTTTACAAATGAGTACACCTTAAGGAATTGTTGCGGGTGAATAGCAAAGCTCATATGTGTATTGTTCTGATTTTAATGAGAAGCTCATGATGTATAGATTGTTCTTTGGGCAGTTTGCTCAGTTCCTTGCCATACGCCTCCTTTCTTTAACATCAACAGATGGACCAACTGCATTGTTTCAAGCGCCCCATGATTTCAAGGAACAGCTGTTATCACCTCCAAGGCTAGCAAAGGCCAAAACATTATAACTGTCTGGATTGTACATGCCTGATCAGGCTTGCATTTCCTGGTTAGATAGAATAATCAAATAATAGATCTGAGAATTACTTCAGAATCATCTCACCAAATGAATTGCCTCATTGACTTCTTGGTACATTTATTGACATTTAAGCAGATAATGAAAGAATGTGGGTCATAGTAATGGATGAGGGGGTAAGCACTTGTTCTAAATAAGATAATCTCTTAAAGACTAAATACCAAGGATTTGATACATGATAGTTTGAAGTTTGAGCTAATTACAACCCATGCATTTTTCAGCCCTGACTGATGAAATGTTATTGATAACTAGAAATCCTATCATATATTTTATTGTCTTTGTGTTGTGGCATTCAGTTGACTTAGAGTACTTTTATTAGAGTTAATGAGGCGATTTGAATACTTTGTTCTATTTCTTATTGTAGCCATGTATTTTCCAGTGATATTTTTTATTTGTAATATCCATGGAAAATATTTATGACCACATCACCCAAACTTACCTTTCTCTTCTTTACCTTTTTTTTTCAGGAGAGGAGCGTTACATTTGTTGGTACTGCTGGAGAACATTCAAATATCCTAACACTTTGAAAGCTCATATCCATTTTCACTGTGCTTTGAGCAACGGCAGGGGATTCATCAATAACCATCAATCCAGAATCTCGGAAACTTACACCCGCTCTCCTAAATCAGCCGACATAGCTAGTGTATCAACACCTCTGAGGAATGGCCATCAGATCTCGTCCGGCTCTATCGATGGGGTTAAGCGAGCAACTTCGCCAGTCTCCACCAAAATGCCTGTGATCAAGAAAAGAATGGGACTCGAGGATGAACAGGACAGAGCATTGGACATGAGTGTTAACTCAGCCAGAAACCATGGACCTCTTGCAACTATAAGTGGGACTTCTTCAATAGTCAATGCTATGGGCTTCCATCCTGGTATTAGATCTGCCTTTAAACCTACCGGATTATCAAAGTTAATATCTTCTGATCCAAGAGAAGACAGCACTATTAAAATAAACGGATTGGGGTTTAATAAACTATTGAGCAACATGAAATCGCCACGTTCTTCCAGCGAGACTATGGTCGCAAATCACTCTTCCAAGTGTGTCCACTCCATAGAGCCCCCGTCCCCTGTGCTACCATGCAGCAACACATTGAGGAGTTTCCCTTTATTTCCTCACTTTGAAGAGACATCTGCATTCAAGCATGTCGAAAGGGGCCTTCACACTAATTTATCTCCTAACCGTTATACTCCAATTCCAACAGGCGTTCATTTTGAGAGGTTTTCCATCCCGTCATTTGAAGGAGTAAAACCTTACTCTGGAGAATGCAACATCCCCTTAATGCCCTTAACGGTCTACAATGGGGAACTTCTCTACAGCCCTCCCTATTACCCCTTAAAATTTCACTTCAGCAATTTGATCAAATATCCAGAGTCTGTAACCTATTTTGGAGCTCCAGCACTCAACTCAGAACTTGGCTCCATCACCAACATTGACAGAGAAATCGCCATGCACACCCAACAACTGTCTAGCATTGCTGCAGAAAAGAGCAGAGCTAGACTGGAGTCCATACCCACCACCACCACATCCAGTGGGAAACCCAAAAAGGGCCACCTCTGCTTGTACTGTGGAAAACTCTACTCCCGTAAATACGGACTGAAAATCCACATGAGGACACATACAGGCTACAAACCTTTAAAATGCAAAGTCTGCCTTCGACCCTTTGGCGACCCCAGCAACTTAAACAAACATATCCGCTTGCATGCGGAGGGTAACACGCCTTATAGGTGTGAGTTCTGTGGCAAGGTGCTTGTGCGTCGTAGAGATCTCGAGAGGCACGTTAAATCGAGACACCCAGGGCAAACTCTGCACAAAACAGAGAATAAAACTGAAACGTCTTTGGACGACGCTGAACAGAAGACTGACAACAGCAATGAGAGCGACGTAGATGTTTGTTTCACAGATGATCAGAGCGATCAAGATTCGGCGAAGAACAACGACCAGTAGATATATAACAAAGGACTGACGCGAGTACATACTAAATTGCCAAACAAAAAGAAAAAAAATCAAATTCTGCTTGAAAATGTCTAAAGATATCTCTGACTGTTTATTTTGTACATACAATGATAGGAATAGTGCCTTTCGGTTACTGTTAACGCAAGGGTATTTATTAAAGATCCACAATATCCATAGATTTGGCCAGTATATAAGTACCATATGACTTCAGTTGTGATACTGTATTATGTGATTACAAAACGTATTCAAAAATATCCATATTTTTAAAAGAAGATTGAAGTTGAATAAAACACATTATCAAATCATCTACATATAATCCTCTTGAGTATTTACCTGCCGATTTAATGGCATAAGTATCCGTATTAATCAAATCGACATATTTCCATTTAGTACTACTTACCTCATCTGGGAATCAGATGATCGGTAGGTTGGATAGGTGCTAAGAGGGGAAAGGTTGGCAATTTAGAAACATATGTTAAGGTCAAACTAGTTTATTAAGAAAACCGAAAGCTGAGAGTGACTTGAAAATTAGTATTGGGAGCAATGGTTCATTTGTGTGTGTGTGTGTATGAACTCGCGTCTTTTAAAAGACAAGCATTAAAGCACTATGAGGCGACGCAAAGCATAAGGCAAGAGCAATTTTGTTGATAGATCAGTAGTTAAACTATTTAAAATCGGACATCCACGATTGTTTGGGACGTCATTCTGTAAATACGTTTTCTGAGAACATAATAAGAGCATGAATCTGAAAGCACGTGATAATGCTATATATAATTTTAAAGAAAATATAATTTTCTCTGTGAAGTAGCAAAACACTATTGTTGTGTATTTTATGTTTTTACATTGAATGATGTACAGTGCACTTGTTATTTGCTTTTTTGTTCCAAAGCATTGTGCGAGAATTTTCGAATAAACGTACTTAAACTTTTCACGATTTTACTTTGCCTCATTCTTATTTGGTTTCCTAAAGGATTCCGGTTATGATAATTTTTTTTAAAAGCTGTATGATTATGGCAGCGTTTATTCTAACTTTTCTGGTGTAGTTATTAAAATGTCATAAGAATAATTGGCGATTTTCTTCGAAAATAACACATTCTCGTGAGTGGGGGGTGGGGTGGGAGGGGATTATTAAAAAATATATAAAAAATAATCTTTCTCATAAAACTGTAAAACAAGCCTTCGCTCTGTAATCCACAAATTAAGCGGATTAAAAATGTTGAATTATTGCACTAATATTCAAAGATAAATTTATATTTGGGGTAAGTTTGGCGGCGTTTCCTAACGCGTTCCTTGTATTACATTTTATCCTTTTATTTGATCAAATGGTGTTACATTTAATAAACCATCCTTTTAGTTCTTGCTGCCCTGCAATAGTACAGGGATTATTATAATATAGATACGTCAGATACTATAGTGATACATTTATTTCATCTTTGTGCTTTGCGAATTTAAAATCTAAATAATCCACATTAGTAAAAGACATACCACTCACAAGTACACCATTGAGAAGGGGTGGAGTGTTCTTCTTTAATCTAAGGATTAGTTACAACTTTGATCTGTGGTGGAGGTTACAGGTGTGGTTCAACATTTTGGTCCAGTGTTTTACAGAAAAGATCAACTGTGTAGTTTCCTCAGACAATAAGTTTAACGGATCCATTTTTTTACAGAATGCATCTTAGTTTTATTCAATACTCGTTCTGTGTTTGGTTGCTGTGTGATCTGATATTGTTATATCACTTCCATATGGCAAATTGGGACAGGGTGGAGGTGGGGCTTGCTTTTATACAGAGTGTTCCGGATTGCTTTCACGCAGCGATGAGTTCAAGGAATCACAGGGCTGGCTGTACCATTGACATAGAATCGACTAGAGGATTAGAAAAATATTGGTCCACCTCGCCAATTCATTGGAGCTTTGCACTGGCTATGGTATAAACTGGGACAAAATGAATTGAGCAAAAATCAAGTTTGCAGATTTCTCAAGGAACACAATTGAACGCACTTAAGGTTTTTCACATTAATTGAAAATTGCTGAACTCTTCACTAATAAAAAATACAATTCGGACACCCGTTCAGTGGAATTGTGCATATGTGTACTGCATGTGTGCGCGCAGACCTTTTCTTTACTTGCAGTTAGCCCAGGGCAAGAGCAGAGCCGAGTTGGCATAACATCTTCAGTCTGCTGGATACCTCTAACAGTGCCTGTAATGTGATTGAGGCATCCGTCACTGTGCTATGGTTTTCTACGAAGACCTATTTAATAAACCCACACAGCACACCCAGGACTCAGCCACACCTCAAAAACATTCAAAATTGTGACCTCCTGTAAAGTGCCGGATGATAGCAAATGCTCAAAGCAATTCTTCCCTGCAGTTACATCTACAGCTCTTCCCTTCCAGCAGATAATCATCCGCTGGGTTGTTTAAAACCATTAGCGAACAAATAGAAGTGTTTCAAATTGGTTGTCTGGAATAACATTGACTTATCCATCACTGTGACCCTTCTGCTTGCAGGTAGTTTTTAAACAGAGGGCACACAATGAAATGAGATATGGTTCATAAATCAGAAAGTCACAGGCGTCACAACAAAGGGTGAGTTAAGTTACTACGGGCCAGTGTTGAATCATATCGCACAGCATTTTATTGTATACTTTGTTTAAAGGTAATTCAAATTAAAATGTGAAGGACAATAATAATAATAAACTTTGCTTGTGATATAGCGCTTTTCACGTTTTCTAGACGTCTCAAAGTGCTTCACAGAATGTACTGTAAAGTGAATTGACTGTGTATTTGTGGGCGAAACGCAGCAGACAATTGCACACAGCAGTGTCCCACAAACAGTTGTGGATGGAATAACTAATTTTATTTTCAGGGATTATTACTT
This sequence comes from Callorhinchus milii, assembly GCF_018977255.1. Lineage (NCBI taxonomy): Eukaryota > Metazoa > Chordata > Chondrichthyes > Chimaeriformes > Callorhinchidae > Callorhinchus > Callorhinchus milii. The sequence goes on along the minus strand of NW_024704744.1, from coordinate 47,600,282 downwards.
TATTTTTATTACTTTTATTTTTTTCTTGAGGGATTATTATCAGGCGTGTAGAATAAGGAACCTTGCCCAAGGTTTCGCCCTGCCCAGAATCTGTTAATATCAGATGCGAACTGTAATTTCTGGGTTAGTTTGAACTGATAATACTGGGCTTTCTCACAAAATTGTTTGCTCTCAGTAACGATACAATTATTGAGATGGGGTCTCCTGGTGTGCCATAAATCAAGGTGAGTCATAAAGTGGCAGTATAGCTCAGGTGGTAGCACTCTCACCTTTCACTATTTCCACTATTCAACTTCCACTATTCAACTTCCACTATTCAAAAAAGGCATAGAAGTTTCTCCTGATATGCTGGTCAACAGTCCTCCGAATAAACAAATCAATGACTGCATGGTTGTTTGTGGGACCTTGCTATGTACAGAATGGCTACAAAATAGTCACTACGTTTTATAGTAGTTACACAATAAAGTACTACAAATATGCAAATTATTTTTAACTCAATCTCAATCAACATGTTGTTTTGTTGAAGCAAACAAAGGAGCATAAACAAGAGAGATGGGTCACTTGAAGGAGTAAGACTGATGACCGCACAATCCTCTCTCAAGGCCAGTCAAGGTATCACAAAGATGGAGAGAAAACTACCAGCCCAAAGACAGAGGTTCTTGATAATGATGCTGACTATTATTTACTCATTTAATTACAATAGTTACAGACAAGTGGTCAGGTTACATTGATCATTCACTTCATGGCTCTTTGTGGGACAGAGCTGGATGAAAACTGATTGCTTGTTTGCCTACAAAATATAGTCACCGCACTTTACAGTATATTCTGTATATTTGAGACGTCTTGAAGACATGATAAGGTGCTCTATCAAATGGAAGGATTATTATTATTATTAGTAGTAGTAGTAGTATTATTATCCTGTGAGGTAACATGAAATGTCCTCCCAACATGAAAGGCATTAAAACTAAAAGTGCAGTAATTTGTAAGTATTTTGAAACAAGGAATAAAATAAGAAATTCAGAACAGTAATTTTATGAATGCAAAAAGGCAGAGTGGGTATGAGAATGTCATGAACAAGTGAAGAATGAAATACTTTTATTTACAATATTACATTTTCCTAAGGCATTAAATATATCCAGTTATACACCAAAATGAATAAAAATTCTACTTTCTCTATCGTTTAAAAAAAAATTAAGCTAAATAATAAAATGTTATTCAGAAAGTGACCAGCATTTGCAGCTCCTCCTGGATCTTGGGGCAGATTATCAGCATTCCTACTTGCCGCTACATTTTCTCTTAGATATCCTGGATGTGGCAGCTCTTAGTGACATATGTGGATTGGCCATACTTTTTTGGTTGGTATGTGAACTGTCAGTATTGATATTAATGGGAATAAAAAGATCTGTTGATGCTCTATAACTACATTACATTATATAAAATTGTACAGAGTCTAACTCAGTTACAACTTTAGGCACAATTTTATTGACACAAATCACTGAGTCCCTTTTAGTTGATTGCCCTAATTTAGTCCTATCGTCTAACACTGTGGTCTCAACATGAGTTGATACGACAAAAGTGCACGTACAAGCTCCAACTGATGCCCTGGTTATGCTGCATTCATGCCTTGTGGCAGTGTGGTACTCCCTTTCATGCAACACTAACTCAAGATGTGCTCTGTAACTTTGTCCAACAAGCTTCACTGCGCAGTTTGGCATTGGTTCAAAATCACTTGCAAAAGGAAGCCTGTGATTATTACAGCTTTGGACCGATGCATTTTTAATGCAATTTTAAACTTTATCTGGCGTGCTTTGTATCCCCTGCTTGATCCTTTCCACTATTGGTGGCAAGCTTCAGGCATTTTGCCCCCCGCTCTCTGAAACTCCCTCCTGGTGTTCCTCCATTTCCTTCCTGAACAACAACAACAACTTGCATTTATATAGCACCTTTCACGCGATGTAGGGTCCCGGAGCAGTTTCCTTCCTCCTCACCTTTAAATGGGACCTTAAGAGGTATCTTTTTGGAACCATGCTTTTGGACACCTTTCCACTTCCCATCCTCCAGAGTGCCCTCCATCCACAGCATGAGCTGCTAGTCAGCAATGCCTTGACATTTCCTCCCAACATGAAAGGTGCTCTATGAATGTAAATTGTTCTTCTTCTTGTTTAATTGCCATCAAATTCTAATTATTGACAAGAAATGAATCCCTCTTAATTTCTCTCCTATTACTATGAATCTGACCAGCAATCAGAAGCTAGGAAGCGGCAGTGGCAACTTTCAGTCATTGCCTCACCAAGAATTTCCCTGTCTGGCAGCGAGCATTGCAAGACCATCAAGCAGGAGGTGAGTGAATTGGACAAGGTCAACGGGAGAGAGGGACCAACGTAGGAGCAAAGGCCAGTGGGAGAGAGGCCAAGACATTGGGTATGTGCGAAGGGCCCACAGCCATAGTAACAAGATAGTCAAACTGTTTAAGCAAACTCTTAGGTTGCCAACAGAAGTGTGCCTCACCTGTCACAAAGGTCACCATCTGCATTGGTTTGAGTGTGGATCAACAGAACACTGATGAAGGGTCATAACCCAAACAATGAAACCAAATGGTATTGTTCTGTTAAAAGAAAATTGAGCTGCTGTTTACCTTCAATATATCTTTTTAAGAAACAAACCTTATGAAGGTTTGTGCCTTTATGTTTCAGTGCATTATTTTTCAAACCATTAATGCAATAATACAAGGAAAGTAGGAATAAATAAGCTTCCTCCCTAACTATAGTCTATTTGAGTTCAGCAACATTGCTTACAAGATACATGGAAAAGATAATTTTATTTGGAACTATAGGCAACCTGAAACACTTCAACACTTCTATTACTACTTCTAATTCACACCCCCCCACCCCCCCCCCACCCCTTTGAAAAAAAGTCACTACCACTAATTTAGCTTTTCTTAAAGACTTTTAACAAGGTTTTTAGGTAACTTGATGCAATTTCTGAAAAATAAACATTAATATTATTTATAGTGATTTGCAGGATGAGGAGTATCAGAGAGAATAGGGGAACTGTTGTGAGAGCGACCTCTGACAATGCAATACCCCCTCCTCCCAGCACTGTGTTGGAGTGTGAGTTTCAATCCTGAGTTCAAAATCCCAATGTGAAGCTTGAACCCACACCAAGAGGTGTGTGTATGTGTGGAGTAAGGAATCTTGCCTAAGGTTTTGCCCCGCATGGAATTGAACCCAGGTCCTCTCGCTTTTGGGGCGAGCACTCTAACCACCACACTATGCATGTCACTCATGCAAGGTCTGCCCACAAGGAAAACAATGAAACACAATTTCAGGCACTTTATATGCTTGCATTCTGAAAATTCTATTCAACTGTGGACATTTCCTGAAAAAAGTATATTTTACATTTGCAGTCAAAGAGAAATTATATTATAGATACTATATAAAGTAATGACGATATCATGGATTAAATAGCACTTATGTACGGTTCCTCATTGATTTTGATATCGGGAATCAGTTGCCCAGAGTCAATTTGGAAACTGATGAATATTTTAATGCAATGTTACCATCGACCAGGTGTAGTTATTTTGCCAAAAGGCTCCACATATCAATCTTGGAAATTATTTTAACAGGTTAACTTTTTTTTATCATTCCCGTTAAAACAGTAAGATATAGTGGTGTAAATGTGGATTTCAAAGTTACTGTTGGAACAAATTAGAGTCGCACTGTGGTATGATTGATCTAATTTAGGCCAACCACTTTTACACTACACTGTAAGGTTCCAGAGGATTGTTTCTATTCCAGATTGACAAGAGATAGGATTTGTTTCCAAATATACTAACTAATAATTCATATATTTTGTATCCAAGATATCAACATTAATAATTTGTTGTGCATTTTTACACATGGTTCTCCACACAAAGAGCATCCAATCCTAGCCAGAGTGGGGATTTTAAAAGCAGATTAGAAACTGAGAGAAGATTTTGTTCTGAATGGAGATAATGCACTGAGTGGAGTGAAGATAATGTGCTGAGTTGAGAGATAATACACTAAGTGGAGAGATAATAAGGGGCTGGAGGTAATTTTATTACGGGGAGAGATTGTTATGGGCAAGCCTAAGATAGAAGGGTAAAGTATACCTGAGTCACTAGCAGATGTACCCAAATCAGCTTCTGTCATCCTCTCAAGAGTTTCCAGGCCAACAATTCCACAATAGTGTCTTTTGTTCCGCTCAGATCTTTGAGCTCCTGTATCATCCACTCATATAGTGTAATTCCAGATATCAATTAAATTGTCCTTTGCTGTCAATTCTTCGCATTGTATGATGAGTAGGTCCATTACAAACCATATTTTCCAACACCTGGAAATTCATCCCTGCCATGGTTTCAGTCCTGATGACACCAGTAGGATCTTTCATCTGTGGAACACAAGTGGTCCTGGTAGAATGAAGCAGATTTTAATGTGTTATTGATATCCTTGTGTTTCACTAGGTTATCTTCAAGATACATGAAGACATTTCACAGTTTTGTTTACCATGTTGAAAATGTTATATCAGATAATAATAATCCTTACATTTGATATAGTGCTTTTCACATGAAAAGGTATATAATAATAAGAAAAGGTATAATAATAATCCCTCCAAAACAAAAAACAATAATAAATTGTTCATTTTCAATCTACGACTGTTTGTGGGACATTGCTGTGCGCAATTGGCTGCCGCGTTCGCCCACAAATATACAGTCAATTCACTTTACAGTGTGTTCTGTGAAGCGCTTTGGGACAGCCTCCCGACGTGAAAACTGCTATATCAAATGCAAGGATCATTATTATTATTATTATATCAAAGTGTTTCAGCAGATATATTGTAAAGTGTGTATTTTGAATGTCTACTTGCCAAAGGTTTCACTGGAATCAAACCCAGGTCATCTTGCTTGCGAGGCGAGTGCTCTAACCAATATGCTACAGGACTTAGAGGTTTACAGCATAGGTAGGTTTTGACTCAACTAAGCCAGGCTGACATGCAATGTATAATTATTTACTCACCTTTTGGAGAAAATGAGCAAAATATTTTGTAGGGCAATTCAAACACGGTCTGATAAACCTTCATTGCAACCATATCAGATTCAGTCCCATTTTATGAAAATCTCCCATTACAATTAACATTAATACTTTCTTAAATTCATATGGAACCAAGAAGATCCACAGTCAGTTTGAAGAAGATAAGGGAACTAGCAAACAATTTGGGGCCAGGGTTTAGAAAGGTCACCATTATAATCTGCGTGTTAGTGATGTACAGTGGGTTGAAACAAATATGGCCACAGTTTAAATGTATCACTAACCACATAAAGATAATGATCTAATTTTTAATAGACCCAAAAATAACTACCATGAAGAGATAACTCAGACTTAAAATTCTGTTACAATGGCTTGTTTTATTTTGTATCACATACAACTGGTAAAAGGAATTCAATTAATGCAATTTGAACAGAAGTAGAATAGTGCAAGATGCTAATCTCTTATGCGTTTGCTGTTTACAAGGATACCGAAGGCGCAACCTGTGAAAATAAGAGGCAAATTACGAGGTGTTATGAACTTTGCAAAAGCTCTTAAGATTGCCACTAAAAATATAATGTTCCAGAAGAAGAAGTAATGACACTTGATGGAATATAGAGACCGTGAAACCTTTGAAGCCTGAGGAGCATTTCTGTGCTCAAATAATGCACATTTTGTGGAAAACCGCTATCGTTTTCTCAATGATTTATCATGATTCAGTATGAATTTGTTTGGAAGAACTTCTGAAAAAACAAAGTGTTGTGAATTCAATTCCCAAATGGTCTCTTAAATATTTTTGCATGACCTACTGAACAATCAACCAAAGTTTAAAAAGCTATTTCTTTAATGAGATTAAAGAGCTGTTGGCTTAACTGTCTCATTGATAACCTTACTAAACTTATCAGTTGATTTCAAAATGTGCCTTGTTGCACTTGCACAGTAATCTGTCAATATGATAAGAAACATCTTGCAGATGTTGCAATGCGATAATGCATTGTTGGTATTCTGAAAGGATAATATAAACGATCAGCTCTTTGAAGATTAAAAGTATAATTTCAGTTTACATCTTCAATGTCACAGGATTTACATTTTTAAATTGTATCAATAATAAATCCTTGCATTTGACATAGGACTTTTCATGTTGTGAGGACACCTTAAAGCGCTTCACAGGATATACTATAAAGTACAGTGACTATGTGTTTTGTAGGTAAACATGGTAGGCACACAGTAATGTCCCTGAAAAAGCCATGAAGTGAATCATCAACTTTGTTTGAGGGATGTTGCTCAGGATACCGGGAGAAACTTTCATCTCTTTTCGAGTCGTGTTATGGAATCTAACATCCACCTGAAGAGGCAGATGGAACTTTGGATTAATGTCTCATCTGAAGGACAGCACCTTCAACAATGCAGCACTCTCCCAGACATGTATTAGAGTGTACATCTGGACTGTGAGTACAAAATCCCAGTGTGCAGCTTGAACCTACACCTTCTGACTCAGAGGCAAATGTGCTATCAACTGAGCTAGGCTGATAATCCTAATAATAATCCTTGTGCTTGATATAGCGTTTTATCACGTCGTTAAGATTTCTCAAAGCGCTTCACAGGATGCACTGTAAAGCAGATATTTTGTGGGTGAACATGGCAGCTAATCTGCACATAACAATGTCCTACAAACAGCCATGGAACGATTTACCCAATTTTATTGGGGTGGATTTGTTGGCCAAGACACCAGGGAAAACTTCTTGAATACGGGATCTTTAACGTCCACTCCAGCATTGGAGTGTCAACTTAGACTATGTGATTCCAAGCCAAATGTGTGGCATGAACCCAGCAAAGGAATGATTATCACCATCACCACTTGATATCTAGAGTTAAGTGTACAAGGAGCAAATTTGCAAAAATTGCTAACTGGAGAACAAAGCTTAGCCACACCAGTCAAATCCTACATGGAACAACAACATTTAGTGCCCTTCATGCAGGGTAGCATCTCAGGACATTTAACAGTCATGGAGCCTGACTTCAAGCCAGGAAGTGGGGGAAGGTGACCATAGGCATAGTCGAAGAGGAAATTCTTCAGAATATCTCCACAGGAAAAATAGGGCAATTATTAAATAATTATTATTATTTGCTGTCTGATTAAAATTAACCAGATTCCCCCTTCAATAATTGGCAAACTTTCTATCTGCAATGATCCCGTGACACTTTTGAAAATGAGAAGGGAATTTATCCTTGTCAATAATCCTCCAAAATACATAGGTCTTTCACCTCTTGTCTGTTTGTGGGTCATTGCTGTGCACAGATTGTCTGTTGTGTTGGCCTACCAATGCAGGCACTACACTTAACAGTAATTAATGAGAACAGGTTTGACATATTTTGACATTACATATGTCAAATGCAAAGATTATTATTTTCATTATACTGTTAACCCACCATTACTAAAATGTTACTATCTTGGTAAACCCATGAGAAAAATACCAACTGGAGTTTTTACTGCATAACCATATTTTTTTGTCCTAACGTAGCATTAACATTCAGCGAGTGTTGAAATTGGCACGGGGAAGATGATCACACCTATGACTGCTACCAAAGTTCGCAAAACAATTGCGAGGTATAATTGTTCTGACTACTCTGAATTCTGGGAAAAATCATTAAAAAATTGCTATTCTTGCAATTGGTTGATTTGCACAAAGGAGATCATCTGAGAAGACAAAAAGGAGCAGCTGGCAGCTGGCAAGAGGAGCCAGTATGAGGTGACGAGTGGGGTGAGGGTCAACGATCATTTTAACTTCTTGTTTTCTTAAAGTGACAGGTAAAGTTATCTTAAACTTGACTGAGGAGTTTCTTCCTGGATCATTGGCTTTAAGTAAACAACAACACTTCACGGTCAGGTTCAAGCTTATCTGAGGTCAAAATGGCACAAAAGCAAAATGCTAACCTCCTCCACCTCCATTGCCCTAATGAACTCAAAACAAAATGTATCAAGTTAGTCAGTGTGAAATAATTGTTTTTATTGTTTCCAAAAATTTTTTTTTTCTTTTTATATACTATTAAATGCAATCCACCTATTTTTCTGTTGGGTGGCTAGGTAGTAATACTTAATTAATTGAAAGGTTATAGTGATTTATTGAACCAATTCTAAATCATGAAAGAATCAAACAACAAAATAATTTTAAAAAAGTGAAATTCTCAATTCTTGACATGAAGTAACAAGAATAAATGTTTATATAACATCCATATTGAAATCATCATGTCAAGCGTGTATTAATTAACTCACTTTACTGAAGCTAAATGTCGCATTTCGCCCACAAAATACAGTCAGTCCACTTTACAGTATAATCTGTGAAGCGCTTTGAAACATCTCAACGACGTGATGAGGTGCTATATCAAATGCAAAGATTACTATTATCATTTTAACGAGATTAGTTGGAATAGTTTAGATTGCAAAGGTCAATTTAAGGACAGATACCAGAAGTTGTTCTTTACTCAGAGGGTCATCAACAACTGGGACTGGTTGCCAAAAAATGGTGGTTGAGGCCAAGACACTGGATTCATTTAAAAAGCAGCTTGATATTGTTATGGGATGATGATACGGTGGGTATTCTGGAGGGATATGATCAGATGAGCTAATGGGCTTTCTTTATCTTAACTAATCTTGTTGTCTGATGTACAAAAATAAGGGCACCTATAATTCCTTCTACACAAATGTGATATGGTCGACAAAAAGGTGATGTGGTTACACCCATTATGTTCACAACCACAGATGAAACTAATCTGTTTTCTGAATTTTATGTTCTGCATTTGTTTTTAATTAATCAATTTCCCTGTCACAAACTAATATCATTCCGCCTCCATCTGTACCTAACAACCAATGCAGCCGAAACCCTTGTCCACGCTTTGTCACTTCCTGGATAGACTATTCCAATACCTTCCACGCTTGTCTCCCCACCTCCACCATACACAAAATTCAATTAATTCAAAACTCCACCTGGATACCCAGATGCAATTTACTGACAGAATTATAAAAATTACATTACTGTCTTAGAGGTCATTTGGCTAATGCAGCCTTTGCTGGTGCTTGCTCCTCTATTAGCGCTTTGTTAGCAGCTAACAATTGTAATCCAATTCCCTGATTGCCTGCATGCTTTTATATTGTTCCTCTTCAAAAAAATATTGAATTCCCTTTTAATGTTATTTTGCTTGCAGCCTAATTAGTTACTTGTTCCAACAACCTTTTATGTGAAAAATCTGATATCAACCTTCTTTTTAACCGTTGTACTGGCAATCCTGACTGGCTACTGCCAAGAACCCTCTCAGAACCTATATTGCTTTTGCATTCGTATCACATAAATGATCTGGACTTGGGTATAGTAAGTACCATTTCCAAGTTTGCGGATGACACAAAGTTAGGTAGGGTGGTAAACAGTGAGAAGGATAGGAGCCAACTGCAGGAAGACATAGACAGAATGGTAAAATGGGCAGACACATGGCAGATGAATTTCAATGTGGAGAAATGTGAGGTAATGCATTTTGATAGAAAGAATGAGGGGAGGCAATATAGGCTGGTTAATACAATCTTAAGGGGGGTAAAAGAACAGAGAGACCTGGGGGTGCAGGTAAATGAATCCTTCAAGGTGGCAGGACAGGTACATAAAGCTGTAAAAAGGGCATATGGGATACTAGGCTTTATAAATAGGGGCATAGAGGACAAGAGTCAGGAGGTCATGATTAAGCTATATAAAACACTGGTTAGGCCTCAGTTAGAATATTGTACCCACTTCTGGACACCATACTATAGGAAGGATGTTAAGGCATTGGAAAGGGTGCAGAGGAGATTTATGAGGTTGGTGCCAGGAATGAGGAACCTTGATTATGAGGAAAGGCTAGAGAGGCTGGGATTATTCTCATTGGAGCAGAGAAGGTTACGAGGAGACCTAATAGAGGTCTTCAAAATCATAAGGGGATTTGATAGGTTGGAAAGGGAAAAACTGTTTCCACTGGTGGGTGTGTCAATGACTCGAGGTCACAGATTCAAAATAGTATCTAAAAGAAGCAGAGGGGAGGTGAGAAGACATTTTTTCACCCAACGAGTTGTTCGAATCTGGAACGCATTGCCTGAAAGGGTGGTCGAGGCCGATTGGATAACTACTTTTAAAAACGTGGTGGACGGGTATTTGAGGAGGACGGGTTTGCAGGGTTATGGGGAAAGGGCTGGGGAGTGGGGACTGACATTACATTGCTCTATTCAAAGAGCTGGCACAAGCTCGATGGGCCGAATGGCCTCTTTTTGTGCTGTACGATTCTATGATCCTGTGATTCTATGATCTGTTTTGCTTTTTATTGAAAACAGGCATCTAACTTCATTTCTAGTTTTTTTCAGTGAATTTAGTAATATTTCTGAAAGATATCAATGCCGTTTTGTTTCATTTACAAATGCGATGAGTTTAAATATCTTTTAAATGGTAAAACTCCACAGCAAAAAATGTGGAACATGAGAGCACAATCATGAAAATGTTAATTCTATACTGAAGAGCTTAACAGCTTGTGGCACCTTGCACCAAATCCCTGTTCAGTTAAGGATCCATGTCTTGTTGAAGTGTTTCATTATGCATTTAGCAACCTGACAAGTCAAGATGTTGAAAGATGAATATATTTATCATGTGCATGTGTCTGTCCTGAATTCTAAACACAAGCACCATAGGAAGGCCAGGTACAAATAAAGTTATAGGCTAAAGAAAGTTCTCAGTGAATAGAATGTTAGAAGATTAATAATTCTTATTATTCTAATTATCTCTTAAAGAGCAAAATTGGAACTGAAATTCTATTGCGTAGTTCAGTTACTGAACAAACACCAACATCCATGATTATTTAGTGCATTGACCTTTCAATTTGGTTTCATATAAAATGTATTATTATATAAAAAAACAAGGTAAGCAAATTTCATGTAGTATTTACAAGGTATTAGGCCCAAAATGTAAAGATGTTATACAAGTATCCAAGGTATCTTTGACCACGCTTTTGGTCATCTTTTCCTACCCCTTTGGTTTCAACCACCAGCTTGGGTGCCCAGTGTTCAATGCCTGGGATGACATGAAAGGTAGCATATAAATGTAAAGTGTATTATTTTGTATCTCTGAAAATTACGTTCTTGTTAACTATGTAATTAATTATACACAAAATATGTAACTGATTGTGCTAATACAATTCCATGGAATTGTTCTTAAGCAATTTGCTAGGTTTCCGCATGTGTCACCACCTGGCTGACCAAAAAAGCTTGAATTATGGTTGAATTCTGTTTTGTGTTAGAATAGGAAGCATATTACATGTCATTTATATCTCCCATGTTGAGACGTTGAGCTCACAGTCTACCCTGTGTAAAGAGCACTATATAAATACAAGTTGTTGCTGTAGGGGAGTGCTGCATTCAGAGTTGCTCTCTTTCAGATGAGATGCTAAACCGAGTTACCATCTGCCTATTCAAGTGGACGTTAAACATCCCAGTGAAATATTTGAAAAGAGAAGGAAGTTTCTTTTGGTGTTCTGGTTAACAGTGCCCCAGATAAAATTGATCATTGACTTAATGGTTATTTCTGAGACATTGCTTTGGGCAGATTGGCTGCCACAATTGCCTACAAAATATGCGATCAACACATTTTACAGTAAATCCTGTAAAATGCTTTCAGACGTTTGGATGATATGATAATGCACTGTATCAATTACCATTATAACACTTTTAGTGAAAAGAATTATCCCCCCATCTGACTTTATTCAAATGATTTTACTCCAAAGCTGCTATGGCAGTCATGAGCTGTCCGGCAGCACCTTTGAACCTGCTATCCCATAGATCCCAGCAACTCAGCGCTGGTTCAGAAAAATACAAAGATTCAAATTATCACTGATGTAAGACATTTTAACATGAGGATACACGCACTTAGGATTCACTGTTGTGATAGTGACTTATGAACAGGAAAACTGGTCTTACTGGTCACACTGACTAAACAGCCACCTGCTTTAAGTGACCGATGTGTCCTACAATATGCAGGTTTCTTTTCTTCAAGTAAATAGATGCTGTAGCTGGATTAAGCAGCTTCCTGATAATGTGGCCATGGCCACTTGTAAAAACAACAGATTAGTAATTCGAACAAATGGGATCTTTACTAGGAATTAGCAAGTACTGCCAAGCACAATGAGATCCCAGTTTATAATGGACAGAGGTTTAGTTAAGACTAAGTCATCCAATGTCTATAACTGAGATTGATCAGCCTCTGATTAATTGAATTCCTTTTCCTTCATATGTTTATCTTATGCCCATGCTATTTATATATTAATGTGAGTTTGGCCCTCTAGTCTCTTGGACTGAAGGTTGCGAGCTCAAACTCCACACCCCCCATTGGGACTTTGATCCCATGGGACTTTTGGCTTAGGAGTAGAGATTAGAAGAACTAGGACAATTTTTCGCTGAAACAAACAAAGTTGGGGGGTGACCTGATAGAAGTCTTTAAAATCATGAGGGATTTTGATAGAGTTAATAGGGAGAAATTATGTCCACTCTTTGGTGAGTCAGTAACTAGAGGACATCAATTTAAGATGTCTGTAAACAAGCAAATGGGGAGGTTAGGAATTTGTTTTCATGCAGAGAGTAGCTAGGATATGGGATGTCCTGCTGGGAGTGGTAGCAGTTGAGGCAAAATCCATATTGGTCTTCAAAAGGGAACTAGACAGATACCTTGAAAAGAGTCAGCAAAAGGGGTATGGGGAAAGGGTGCGTAAGTGGATCTGAAAGGATTGCTCTTGAAGGAGCTGGCACAGATACGATGGCTGAATGGCTTTTTTTCTTTGCGGTGAATTTCTATGGTTCTGTGATTCTATAGTCTAGGCCAGTGAAGGCTAACCCATGGCCCATTGGCCAGAAGGGGCCATCAAGAAGTGGCCCACTGATCATTTGTACCAGTCCAGGGGCGTCCGTTCCAAATCAATGGCTTGTTTCCAGTAGCTACCAAGTGTCGATGACCATGGCACGGCCATAAATGAAGAAATACTCAATCAAGAAAATGTATTTTGTTGGCTGACCAAAATGGTTGGCTACCACTGGTCTAGGCCAACACTTCAAAAACAACAACAATTAATTGCATTCATATATTGCCTTTTAAGTCAGGAGGATGTCCCAAGGCGCTGAACAGTACTGGCTTGGAACCCAAGTTGGGGGAGGGAGCCGAGGAGGGTGGAAAAGGAAAAAATGACCGAAGGCTTGTTCAAAGTGGAAGTTCTTGAGACTGTAAACCTGCTAATTCTAATTAAATTGAGTTTTTAACAAACTCCATTTAGGAATGTTGGGTGGTGATGTTGTTTCATGGGGTTGTGTTAATAATTAACTGAACATGCTTTATTCCTAAATTCTGTAGAAAAATAAAGTAATGTCAGATCCCTGTCTTTAAGAAAAAAAACTATTGTTGGTAGCTTTTTAAAAGCTTCCTAAATATTGCCTATTATCTGTATTTTTAAATAGATTTCCTGTTGCCGTATAAAGTTTCACATTGTCAAATGGAACTGCAGAAAGGTAGTTGATTTTATTTTGTGGTTAGTTAGGTCATGCTTCAGAATGTTAGTTAACAATCACTTCCTGGCAGGGCAATAAATTTTACTTGGAAGTCTACATATCATAGCATTTGGGCAGGTTTCCAAAACAATGCCCCTGTTCTGATAGAATTATTGCTTCAAATCTATTAGCACCTAAAGGAAGCAAGTTTGCTTTGACGCTACAACTCTGAGGCAAAAGAAAACACATGAGTCACTCAGAGCTAGGACACTAATGAAGCTGAAATAAAAATTATGACCAAAGATTTTCAACAACGTGAACTTCAACAATGGCTCTGCCGTCTTACCTCCAGATAAAGGTTACCTACTTGGGTGGTTTTGTATTCTAGATGAAAATTTACTGTAGGGATTAAGGCAAGGTAGCTGACTGCCAGCATGCCTGTGGCTTTTGTTTGGGGGCACGACCCACAATCCACACAAGCAAGAGGTGATGATTGATGCATCAGCAGAGATAGTTCATGTTTCAGATAATGGAGCTAGCAATTCAGAAAGTCCTAGAGGGATTCGGTAAGGTGAGGATGAAACCAACAGCTAATCACCTTGTGACAGGTATATTTTAACAGTCACAGGTCACAAAACAGCACTCAGGGACTTAAGGCTATTTAAATTGGTATCGCTGAGTACTGAATATCTGTTGCAGAAGCAGTAACATTGTACATTATACTTATCTGTTGGCAAAGCCGTCTTCCACAAATATTCCCTTGTAATATTTGGCTTATTATGCCTATTTTGACCAAGGATCACATTGCAGCCACAACTAAAAATTGATATTTTTTTATAGAAACCCAAATGCTTGTGCTGAAATTTTTTTTAAAAAAGTCAGAATAGATTGAAAAGAGCAGCAGACATCAGGAATAATACAAATAAGCTTTGCATTTGATATAGCTCCTTATCACATAATTGAAACATCACAAATTGTGTCACAGAATATATTGTAAAATAGTTTGACGGTGTATTTTGTGGCTGAAACACAGCAGCAAATTACACACAACAGTGTCCCGCAAAAAGTCGTGGATTGTAGCAAGGTGGGAGAAGGAAATATTAAAGGATTTAAAAACTACGAATTGTTTTGATAGGGTAAGTAGGAAAGTAGAAAAGGACTATTTCCACTGATCAAAAAGTAATAATTATCCTTACAATTTTGATATAGTGTCTTTCACATCAGGAGGACCTCTCAAAACTTTTACAAGATTTACTGTGAAGTGTAGGGAATGTGTATTTTGTGGGTGAACAGATAATTGGCAGACAGCAATATTCCACAAATGAACCATCATTTGTGCCTTCCCTTACTAGGCTCCACGAGCCTATCACACACATCCTCACACGACTGCAGGTTCTTATTCCCCAGCGGATCGAGTTCAAGATTCTCATTCTTACCTTCAAATTGCTTCATGGTCTTGCTTCACCCTACCTCTGTGACCTTCTCAAATTCTACCAATCCAGCCTGCTTCATGTTCATAACAAGCAGTATATTAGAAATTAAATTAGATCTTATAAAGAGAACAGCATGGGAATAACTAGGCAGACAAAACAGAAGCCAAAAGAAATAACAAGCTGAAATTTAAAAAAAATGTTTTTTTTCAAAATTGTGGAACTAAACTTTTGTAGTAGCTTTTTTACGAGATCTTTCATGAATACCAACAGATGACAACCTGCGGTTAAATTGCTTTGCTCCACTCAGGATTCCAGTATCTCCATTTTCCTGGACCCTCGGTTGCCTTCTCTGCTCAGTGAACACCAGCCTGTTTCATGTCCCAAGCCTGATCCGCCACAGCATTGGGGTGAGCTTAGAAACATTCTGTCTTGCAACTACTCGTCCCACTTTCAAAACTCTCCTTAAGACCTCTCTTTTCAATTGCACTTTTGGTCCCCTCCTCCTTAACCCTCCTCCAGCTTGGCACCTAGTTAGCTGTCTATAACACTTTGAGATGTCCTCCTCATGTGAAAGCTCACATTAGTTACCCCAGTAGATGGTAGTTGAAGATGAGACAGATTTATTGAGGGATGTGTTGAGTAGAAACATTAAATAGTTTCAGTAGAGACCAAAATAGTTTGTGAAGGGAACTGTCTTGATGTGTTGAATGGCCTTTTTAATTCCATAGTCTGCTTTGCCCACTGACCATATTAATTGTGAAACAATGAACAGAAGTAAAACTCTCCATTAATAACTAAGAGAAGTGGGAAGACAAGCCATTGTAACTTTCCATCAATCAGATTAAATTTCAAACCGGTCTTTGATCTGATTTATGCAATTTGACTCGGGCTCATTTTCCTTTCACTTCACCTCATGATTTCAAATGCTATCCTGTTTCCGAAAGATATTCCTCTTGTGCATAACCCCATTCTTTGGGATAACTATGGTGGGTTAGTTATCAATTGCAAGACAGCATGGTAAACAGCAGGTACTAAGTACAGCCCACACCAGCTAAGGAATACTGATAGGTATAGAGTAACAATGCAACAAACAGATGCAAATGAGACCTACTTTGCAATTTAACTGGAATGAAGGTGCATTTATTTGTAATTTTTTTTTATCAATTCTGTTTGATGTAGGAATAATGCAAAGTATTAACTGAAATCCCAGTGGGATTCAGAAGGTTTGTCAATACTTGTGAGAGAACTGCTTATGTGTATGACATGTATGTTAATGAAGTTTATCATCTCCTTGCTTTCAATTTAAAGGAAGCATTCTATTTAGCATTTAATGTAGGTTATTTTAAAAACCTGAATCAAATGTAATGGTAATAAAATCTAATAGAAATGGCTCAAATTGGTTGTTTCTTTCAAATTGGTTGGAAAAATCTATTTTTTAACTGGAGAAAATGATGCTTTCAGTTATTCAGCAAACCAGTGCTAATGAATGAAAATATTTAAACATTGGCTTGTGATATATAAAGCTTCAGGTGATGTGAACAGATCTATCATTGATTCATACAAAGACTTTATGCACTTGGAGTGCTCCAAAGCTGGATCTGTGATTTGGAACAACTTTGGTCCATATTTTAAGGGTGAAATTTTATTTAGAGAAATGGACAGTATATATAAGGCCTGCCAGGCAGCATGAATTAATGTTTTTTCACATCATTGTTGTGTACAGAACTTTACATAATGGTGGTAGCAACCAGATTAAGAAAAATATTATGAATAGTGATTTAACACTACTTCTAGTTCTGTATTATTATATTCCTTTTATTTAATATAGAGCCTTCTCACATTATCAAAATATCTTAAAGTACATTACAGGATTTATTGGAAAGCCCAATGACTGTATTTCGTTGTGAACAAGGCAACATTTATGCACAACTGTCTTGTAACTACAACTATCATGTAATCAATAAAGCTCAAACCCCTTCTAATTTTTCATCCTTCATTCTAACCTTTTGGCAATCTTAAATTTCAACCTGATTACGAAGGATGACAATCTGCTTCAGTCAAATGCTCAATGTCAACGTGTGCCTTCCCCTTACTGCTCCTCCTGCTGGAAAGTGCAGGTGTGTGGAAGCCAACTGACTGTCATACAATGTACAACTAATTGACAGAGAATTGCTCACACAATGTGCAGATCTAGTTGTTCTCAGTTTCCAACCTTGAGAATGAAGCATGATCGCCGGGGTCCAGAGCAACAACTTGGCATTTACGTTGCACCTTTCACGTTGTGAGGATGTCTCTAAAAGCTTCATACGATTGACAGGGAGCTAAAATGGGGGGAAGCTTGGGTGCGAAAGGTTAGCCAAACCACAGTCAAAGAGATAGGTTTTTATTGGGTTTTAAATATGGAGAAGGAGGGGGCAAAGAGGAGGATCTTCAGGATGGATTTCCCAAGGCACGCCAGCCAAAGGAGGGGTAGAATGGGAGTGGAACACAGTATAAAGCAGACAGGTATTTGCTGAATAAGGCAGTAGGGTCATAGGAGGTCTCAGAGGTAGTGTGGGGTGAAGCAAGGAGTCATTTGAAAGTGAGAATGATAATCTTGAATTCAATCTGCTGGGGGTTGGGAGCCAAAGCAGCCGAGCAAGTGCAGAGGTGATGAGCTTGACTGCTGTGCTGGAGACCATAAACCATTTATCAAAAGCACCTGGATGGTATGGTTTGCCTTCCACTCACTCAGTTAGTAATGCTAAATACAGTTATGGGATTTGCATCATCTACTGTATGGTAATGCTGCTGTCCTGATTATCTTTCTCTGTCTCCTTCAATTGGCAAATCGGATCCACTTACCTCCCAGAGCTGGAATAGGTCATTGACAGAATGATGGTCTGAGACCTAGTTGGATTGGGCACCTGGCATACAGCTCACATTTGGCACTAATTTTCCCTGTGTTTGTCATGCTTCAGCACCAGCATCTCTCTCAATCATCTTATCATTGAATTTTGGTCAAAGTGATGACTACCCATCATATAAGCACAAAACTTCACGGGTACTTTTGACATCTATTCTCCTCTGACCACAATGTTCTGCAGCTTTCTGCCAAGCCTATTGTGATGAAGCCTCCTGTCTCACACGATTAAAGAAACTGCCTTTTCCCAGAGCCACTGCTTCATAGCTTTGTTACAATCTCTGGATAGCGTCCCACAGAAATATATTCAATGAGGAGCAAGGCCTCTGTTGTATCAATGGCCAGATAGAAATGTCTAATAACACTCAAAGTGGTCATAAACACAATTGCACGCTAGGAATAAAACACTCAGTTTAAAAAGTTTAAACGTTGAAAGGCTGTAAATGTTGGTAGGTCGGGGGAGGGGGAGAGGAAGCAGAAGGGTTCAGATTAAAACAAAATCACGCACGCCCAAGGTATAATGTGTTTATAAAATAACAGATGTGTTTTGTGTGAGAAACTTTTTGTGTGTTTGGTTTCTTAGTTATTTTGAATGATTTCAATGGATGTTGCAGGAATTCTATGGCAGCGAGATCAAAGAAACTGCTGGCATGAGAACCAGTTAGGAAAGAGGTTTCAAATCAGTCAATGGAAGGATTTATTGACCAGTTCAAATCCCTATTGTTTTGACTGGATGTGTATTCACAGTTGTGTTATAATTAATAGGACATAAGAAGAAATAAACTGTTTGCTAAAGGAATCTATGTTAATACTCATTGCAATAATCCAGAGGTCAAGTCAATAGGAATGTTGTTAACCCCTTTGATGCCTGTTATCAAATTATGCATTTACTATTTGATATTTATGGTTAGAAATACACAGAACATCATATGCACTTGTTTAAAGATGCCAAACATGCACACATTGAGGGTTTTTGAAATTCATCACATGTGCAGCCAGTACTTCAAACAAAAAGTGATTTTTTGTTTTGCTCTAGTTAATGGTTCAGAACTTAACAGGGTGGTTCCCTGATGTGCAGTGGTTCCTTACATAAAGCCATGAATTGAATAATTCAATAATGGACCAATCCATTATCTGAGGTGTTATTAACAGATTACAGATTACTCTAATTGTATCCTTCCTGTTCAAATTCAAACTTTAAAAGGGGAGGTCAGAAGATAGATCACACAGAATATACTTTGTGAGTTGTTCAATATTAAGAATGTATGCTGAACTTCATTTTGAATTCATGATCACAATGGATAATTAAACCACTAAATAGATCACCAAATTGTAAAGTACCTTTCTGTTAGCGTAAAACATTCTTGGTTATTAAATATTACATCTTTCAATTTTAAATCTACGATCCATTTACAATCATTTACATAGTAATAGACTGGTGAAATTTCAAGTTCCTGAAGGGGAAGGCATTATTTCTCTAACAGGAAATTCACTTTCTACAAGTGGCGATGGTATGATATATAATGTGGGGCCATCACATTTATATGCGTTCTAGCCATATGTATTCCCAAACGATATTTCTAACTGTATGATGAGAGGACATAACAACAATAAAATGTTTTCATTTATACTGTGCCTTTCACGTCACAAGGATGTCTCCTAGCACTTCACCAAACTAAATGGGAGCCCAGACTAGGAATGCGGGTAATTAAGGAAGGTGGGCTTTAAAGTCAGGGAAGTGGAGGTGAATGGAGGAACTCAAGGATGGAGTTTCAGAGAGTAGGAGATTGGCTAAAAGCTTATCCACCATTGGTGGAAAGAATTGGGCGGGGTGTGATTGGAGGGGCCAAAGCAGTAGAGTAACAGCAGGTTGCAGAAGTTGGATGAGGCTTAAATCTTTAAGAGCAAAACAGTTGTATTACAAAGATTAGTATTTTGTAATTACAATTTATCGAGGTTGACATTCCACTGCTAGGGATCCTCCATTGCATTGTCGGAGATGCCGTCTTTCAGATGAGATATTAAACCGAGGTCCCGTCTGCCTGTATAGGCGGACGTTAAAGATCCACTATTCAAAAAAAAAAGGCAATTTCTCCCGGTGTGCTGGCCAAAGGTCTCCCAATTATATAACAGGGAGCTCAGTGGAGGAGTAACGAGGGGTGTGAGTGGGGGAGTAGCAGGGAAGCCAAGTGAGGAAGTAATGGTGAGCCAATTGGGGAAGTAATGGGGAGTTGATTGGGAAAGTAACTACATGGCTGTTTGTGGGGCATTGCTAGGCATAAAACTGCCTGCCACGATTGCCTACAAAATACGCAGTCACAATTCACAGTAAAATCCTGAAAAGAGCTTTGAGACGCCTTGGTGGCATGATGCGATGCTACATCAAATGCAAGGATTATCATTATTTTAAAAACACAGCTGTTTGCAAGTTAGACATCTGATGAAGCACTTCAACACCAAAGCGATTTGTGAAACAGTTCAGATTTTTTTTTGATGTGAGAGGGTTAAAGTTATAATCCACTGGATTTGAAAAGGACCTGTAATTGGATAATGGCGACAGCGATTGCATTCTAAGCAAATGAAGAGATGGATGAGTTTGTTACTCTGTTATGTCCATCTCCAATTTTTATGTAATTATAGCGATGAAAGAACTTGCTCAGTATGCATAATGAACATCTTTTGTGCAGGCTGAAAAGTCTAGGTGTTTTTATTGGGAGTTTTGTTCTTCCTTGCACTTTGAAAACTGGTTGGGAAGATACGGACAGACGTCTTCTGACATGCTATACAATCCTTCATCAGCTTAATGAATGTTGTTCCTTTAAAAGCCAGCTGGCATATTCTCTTGCTGTCACATCCAGTCCCCTCGAACAGAGGGATGACGGGATAGCACGTGGAAACCTGCCAGTTTTAGAAGACCTGGCTGTGATTAGAAAACGTGGCCTTTCAGCCTGCTTTTGCCACTGCAGATGATGCAAATCCCATGTCTGCATTTATCAGGAGCAAGGTAGAGGCAGAATAATAATGAACACACACACTCACAAAGGTCCTCAAATTAATTAAAGCTTTTATTTTTCCAGTTAATGTTATCTGTTTTTTTTGTTATTCACTATTGTTAAACAGTACCCTGATCTGCTTTCAAATAACTGGATTTCAGCAAAATTAATCAAAAACAACATTGAGCTCAGGTGGTGCAAACGTGCCAGGGCTGTCTCGTGGGCAAAAGAAGTCAGCTGTGTTGAAAAATCCATGACTTTAGCAGTCCCAGTCTAAAAAGGCTCAGTGGAATAGACGACCATAGGATATAATGTTCAGCAGTCTGTCTGTCTGTCTGTCTGTCTGTCTGTCTGTGTGTGTGTGTGTGTGTGTCTGTCTGTCTGTCTGTCTGTCTGTCTGAGACAGATGGGGATGCCAAGAAGAACATTATTTAGCCTTTCCATTTTCATTTCAGGTAAAAGATTAACATTGTGGCATGTGATATGATCATGTGCACCAAAGACCATATTTACACCCCCAAGGAATATCTATCTTGCCCCCACTGATGCCAGATCATGTTTTCTATTAACAAATGCAAAGTTAAGTGCCCAACAGCAAGAAATCTCAAGTCCATCTTTATGTTTTATGGGGTGGTGGAGGAAGAGGGAAGTAATGAGCAGGAAATGAACAGATACCAGTCCTCTGTCTGGAATTCATTCTCAAGTCACTTTGGGAACAAATCCCATTTCATATTATTATATATAATACTATTACTATTTTATATTATTTCATTATTTAATATGATTACTATTTAATATTATTTTTATTGAATCCTATTTGGTTCAAAAATATTTTTTTCTAATTCCTGAACTCCCAATTTGCTTCAGATGCTTGTGGTGACATGAGGAGTAGAATGGGAGATTACAACATTTCATAAAATATTCCGTGACAAATATGGAAGACAGAACATGAAATGGACATAAGATGCTTAGTTGATATTTATTGACAGGTTTCAGGTCTGAACACCTCAGTAGCTTTAGTATAATGGTTTACTGCATAAAAGCTTTTCACACTTTTACAGCCAGAACTATAACAACAAATTATATTTTACATTGGAAGGGCAGCCCAAGGCAATGGACAGTCAAGAGTATGCACCTAAGGTGTGAGTTGGAATCAAGAGGGTCGTGGGGTAGGAGGATGACTGAAAGTACAGTCAAAGAGGAAGGTCTTGAGATGGGCTTTGAAGGAGGTAGGGGAGGGGACGAGGCGGAGGGATTCTGGGATGGAATTGCAAAGGGTGGGGGCAGAAAGGCTGAAGCCCCAACTACCAATGGTGGGCGGGCAGGCCAGGGGACTTGGAGCAGGGCAGAGCTAGAATTTGAATGCTGCTTTAAAGGATACTGACTGAATTTAAGGTGGAATCATATTTTTAGATCCTTTCAAGTGCCAGTATTGTACTAAAACGTCAACCTAGACTATAAAATCAAGATCCTCAAACAGGGCTTTAACCTACAATGATCCAGAAAAAAATGTGACCAACCAACCCAAACTGACGATAAGGCAACTCATGGTGATTTTCTCCCACTGTTTTTTGTGGTACCTATGTTTGACTATATCCGAGAGGATCTTTTACATGAAGGGTGCTACATAAGGGCAAGTTGCTGTTTTTACCAAATTCTCCAGATAATTTATTTTCCTAGCTTTTGAAATCTTTTTGTGCAGTTAATCTCCCTTGTTTCATTCTTTTCCAATTTTCTCGTTTAACGTCTCCCCCTCCTTCCTTTATTCTTTCCCATTTCTCTCCTTTTGCTTCTCACTCTCCTCTCCTCTGCTCACATTTCCTTTCTCTCTCCTGCTCTTTTGCCTGTCCCCTTGTCTGCATCTGTTTTGGCAGAGATTGTGCTGCCATGAGTGCAGACTGTTGAGGGGAAGGAATGTGCAGCCCACTGATCCAGAGAGCTGGCTGCAAGAGGAGCCCAATACTAGTCATGGAGATTACAGAAGAGAAAACATCTCCCCCCCCACCCCACCTTTATCTCCCATGTCCATTAGCTTCAACTGGCACAAACCTGCACAACACTCTCCTGCACAGTCACGCAGTCAGAACAACAGACAACACTATTTTAGGCTATGATTGAGGAGGGAGCAGGCTGTAAACCCACTGTTGTAAACATTGCCTTTAAAAGCTGGATCACAGTAGATTTATTAACAGTGCAGGAACATTACCTGAATACATTCACACAGCAGATGACATTACCAAAAGTCTCTATGGCAACATCTCAGTAGTGAGGCAGTATCTGGAGATCATTTCCTGGAATTTTTAATCTTACAGTGACTTCCGACAGAAAGAAAAATCTGAGAGCTGTGGAATGTACTTCCATTGAGCTGAACAGATCTATGCTCATCCAGTGAAACGCTGTCTCATACACATTTCTCATCCAGCACCTAATGTCTGTGATTTCATCAGAAAAACCTTCAAACGCAGGCAGGAATGTTCTGAAATGATAGTTATATCAAAAGTGTATACTTAGAAAACAAAAAGGCTGAAGTCACATCGAAGCCAACTATAACAATTTATATAGCGCCTGATATATTGGGAGGATGTCTCAAAGAGATTTGCACTGCAGACTGGTGGCCAGAGCTGGGTGGAGATGGGGAGATCATTATGGGGAGAGCAAAAAACTCCAGGATAGATTGTCCCAGGAGAGAGACTATATTTTAGCAAAATCACAAAAAAATGCCACCTGAGACTGTGTGTGAGTTTAAAAGAAATGAAAAGACTTACTATTACTAAAGTGAATAGGGGTAATATGTCTGATAAAATAATAAAATCCTTGCATTTGATATAGTGCCTTATCTCAAAGACATCTCAAAGCACTTCACACATTATATTGTAAAGTGGATTTCCCTGTGTATTTGTGGGTGAAACAAAGAGGAATAATATTTTGCCATTCATCTCTCTGGTTGACAGTGGCAATGTTGCACTGGATTATTTATTTATTTTTCAAATTACTTTGAGACCAGCCAATGGACCACATGATCTTTTTTCTAGTCACTCTTGTATATTTGTATGTCAGTAATCCAAAGAGCGAGGTCCTTATTATTACTGACATGGACTCTTCACCAAATACATATCAGCTGGGTCTTATGGAACTCAATGAGGATTCATTTCTTAAATGATAGTAATCAGTTCCTGAAAACGTGGTATAATATGGAAGAAAAATGTACCAATATAGATATGAAATCTATTAAATGAGTGTAACATCATCTTCATAAGGAGGTGGTAAAGTTGATGCAACACGCAATGCCATTAGGGACATTACTTTTTTCAGTGGGTATCTGAGGTGATAAAAGAGAAAACTTGCTGTGACTGAACACTTGCTGCACTCATTATAGTGTAGCAGATCAATGTGTGGATAACCTGGGACAATGCCTAAGAGACTGAAGATACTTTCTTCAGTACTTTGGATGAATAGAAACTGTACGTATATAAGTACTGAAAAATATAATTTAATTAGGAAAATGTAACCTTTCAGATGATGTTTGATCAAGGTCCTATCAAACTATCAATAGCTCTTTAGACATTGCCCATTATTTACTGTTCAATTACAGAAGAGAAATGGCTCCACATGGGCTTATTTCAGTTGAAACAAATTGCAATAAAGGACTGGCTCCTGTTTCTGAATTCTCTTGACACACCCATTAAGTTTTGACATTAAGGTTGCTGCTGAATGTTCACAATGACAATCTATAATTATTATAATCCTGCATTTGGTATAGCACATTTCAGGACTCAAAGTGTGTATTTCGTAGGTGAAAATGACAGATTGGCACACAGCA
>NW_024704744.1:43283631-43373631 GCF_018977255.1 Callorhinchus milii | reverse complement strand
TAAATCAATAGTTAACAGCCCAACTACACAATAGTGTTTGAGTCATTAGATCTGGTATTACTGTTAACATTTTATTTACATTTAAAACCCATTTTGCAACATCTGCCAATCATTTTTAGTTTTTTGCCCAGGTGAGATTTTACGATGATAATAATCCTTGCATTTGATATAGCGTCTTGTCCAGATGATTCAAAGTGCTTTACCTGATATACTGTAAAGTGAGTTGACCATGTATTAAGGTCAGTATACAACTTTTTGGAATTTGATTTTCCTTTGAAGAATGTGGGAGGGGAACTATCAGGAAACAAAATGGGAGGCTGGTAAAAAAAAAATTCCCCCATGGAGTAAAATCATACAACCTGAACAGTAGGTTTATTTGAGTAGCGGTTCATACATTCCTAACTGAAATGAACATTATAAAAGTGCAGAAAGCAATAGAAAGGCATGTCAACACAAGGGACCCAAAGATTTATTTACAAGTAGAGTATCAGACTAAACATCAAATAAAGGATAAGCAAGGTAAACACTTATATGAGAACGGAACGCATTGCAGTGTGAAACATAAGCAAGAATGGAATAAGAAAAACCCATTTGGGCCATCAAACCAACTCCTTCTGTTCACACAAAACCTATCCTCGTGTGGATTCAACACACTCACCACATATCCTGGAGGAAGGTATTGCACAGATTCTCCTTGGCCTTCAAAGCCAATCAGGTAAAAGATTCAGGCTATTCATCCATCTCCACAATTCACTCCTGACCTCCTCCCACTGATGACTTTCTCCAATATCCAGAGTGCCCTCATTATAACTAAACCTTGTTGATATCAGACAGTGAGTGGGGTTACCAGTCAGGCCTAGGTCCAAAGCACAGAGATCAACATATTTATGCGTGAAGTATCAGCTGGAGCTCCTACACTGGGTCATTGACTCAATACAAATGGCTGGACACTAAAAGATAGTGCTAAGACTACTCTAACATCACCTGACAAGCACATAGAGTGATGGAGCGATTGTCTTGGTGACTGGGTGTTAGATGCTGTGTTGCAAATGATATAAAGTTGCAAATCAAAACTGGATTTTATTCCAAACTAAACACTCACACAACAGGCAAAATCACTTTATAATTGTAAATGCTCTGTGAAGGTGAACATCTTTAAGCAAGGGATAGGTTTGTTCTGACACATTTTATCAAAGAAAGGCGGCTGGTGTCAAGCAATTAGATATTGACACTCAAATAAACCGTGTATAGTATTGCTGTGTCATTAGCACATTCAGCCATTTGAAAAGTGGCAGATTGAAAGGATAGGTGAAGTGCTCCAGAGAAATAGTATAAAAATATTCTTATGGCTTTAATATTTGTTTTATTAATGAACACATCATCTTAAATAAAAGCAGAACACTTCAGCTCATTTGATCTCAGCAACAACAATGCCTGTGATCTTCAAATTATAGAATCATACATTTTTGAACACAAACCAAAATATGCCCCCCCCCACACACACACACACACAGCCTGACCCCCCCCACACACACACACACACACAGCCTGACACTCCCCCCCCCCCCCCACACCACACACCACACAGCCTGACCACCCCCCCCCACACACACACACACACAGCCTGACACTCCCCCACACACACACAGCCTGACCCCCCCCCACACACACACAGCCTGACACCGCCCCCCCACACACACACAGCCTGACACCGCCCCCCCACACACACACAGCCTGACCCCCCACACACACACACAGCCTGACCCCCCCCCCCACACACACGCACACAGCCTGACACCCCCCCCACCGCCACACAGACACACACACAGCCTGACCCCCCCCACACACATACACACACACACAGCCTGACCCCCCCCCACACACATACACACACACACACAGCCTGACACCCCCCCCCCCCCACACACACACGCAGCCTGACCCCCCCCCACACACCCACATACCTCCACACACACCCTGACACATACACACCCCCCACACACACACACCGACACACACACACACACCCTGACACACACACACACACCCTGACACACACACACCGACACACACACACACCGACACACACACACACCCACACACACACCGACACACACACACACACCCTGACACACACACACCGACACACACACACACCGACACACACACCCACACACACACCGACACACACACACACACCCTGACACACACACACCGACACACACACCCTGACACACACACACCCCCCACACACACACACCGACACACACACACCCTGACACACACACACCCCCCACACACACACACCGACACACACACACCCTGACACACACACACCGACACACATCAACACACCCCCCACACACACACACCGACACACACACACACCCACACACACACCCTGACACACACACACCCCCCACACACACACACACCGACACACACACACCCTGACACACACACACCCCCACACACACACACACCGACACACACACACCCTGACACACACACACCGACACACACACACCCCCCACACACACACACACCCTGACACACACACACCGACACACACACACCCCCCACACACACACACACCGACACACACACACCCTGACACACACACACCCCCCACACACACACACACCGACACACACACACCCTGACACACACACACCGACACACACACACACCCACACACACACCCTGACACACACACACCGACACACACACACACCCACACACACACCCACACACTGACCCTTAGGCAGGTCAGTCACCCCCACACCCCACACACACCCACACACACAGCCTGACCCCCCCCCCCCCCCACACACACACACACACAGCCTGACCCCCCCACACACACACACACACACCCACACACAGAGCCTGACCCCCCGCCCACACACACCCACACAGCCTGACCCCCCCACACACACAGCCTGACCCCCCTCACACACAGCCTGACCCCCCTCACACACAGCCTGACCCCCCCCCACACACACCCCCACACACACACAGCCTGACCCCCCCCCCCACACACACACAGCCTGACCCCCCCCACACACACAGCCTGACCCCCCCTCACACACACAGCCTGACCCCCCCACACACACATACACCCACACACAGAGCCTGACCCCCCGCCCACACACACCCACACAGCCTGACCCCCCCACACACACAGCCTGACCCCCCACACACACACACCCTGACACCCCCCCACCCACACACACACACAGACACACACACACACAGTCTAACAGTGACAGGAGCAGCCCTAACCCTCAGGCTGGTCAGTCACCCCCCGCACAGAGAGACATAGAGTCACCTACACACACGCCAGACACATGGAGAGACACACACACACCACAGCAAGAGATACACATACACCAGCGACATAGAGGCACACACATAGACACAAACACACACACACAAATACACTTGCACGGACACAATTATGTTTAATTATGTGATTTCTTCTTTTCAAGTTCCTACATCGGCAAAAGGTCCTGACCTTATATAGAAAGATTTTAAGAGCCATTTATCAAATGCCAAATGAAGCCGATCAGCTGTATCTTAAAAAATGGGCACGACAAGAATTTAAACAGAATAAAAATGCAACAGATCCAGTAAGGAGCATCTTGTTTGTTTATTTTTTTAATAGTTATATTTGTTATAATTATTGTGTCAAAGTGATTCACACAGTAAGTTACTTTGAAGTCTATTAATTGAAATGTAGCCAAGCATGACATCGAATTTGGGTCAGTAATACCACACATACAGCAATGAGATATTACAAAATGCAGTTGTTTTGATAAATTTGGAATATTGCCCAGAACATCACGGGAACTCCCTGCTCTTTGAAATCGTGTTAATCCTTAACCTACCTGAACAGACTTAATGGGATCTTAGTTCAACATCTCACCTGAAAAACAGGACCTCCAACAATGTGTCAGCCTGGACTACAGACTCAATTCCTGGTGGGAATTGAGTCAAACTTCTGTACCAGAGGCGAAAGTGCTTTCAAGATGAGTGAAGCCAATATGTTCACGACAAATATTAACCATGAAAGCACTTTCCTACTTTTCGTGGTTAGATTTTAAAACGCCTGCTCTAATGACTGGCGTACAAAATCCTTCCGCCTCACTCTTTCCGTCTCTGTTTTCAAAATCCTCGGAAGACCCATCTCTTTGACTGCCCCTTCAGCCAACTCCCCCATCGCCCTTCCGGTTTGGCTCCGCTCCTTTTGAGATGTTCTTCCTGCATGCTGTCTAAGTGCAGTTGTTGTTGTCAAGACTTGAACAAAGTTGCTCAATTGGGATAGTTGAGTTTGATTATTCTTCTGGTAAAGGTAACATTACTGCTGACTTAAATTGGGAAACATAAAGACACATTTGATTGGTAATTAATTTATTCCAACATATAATAATTTTGTTATAGCAACACTTACAGAGAGTGAAGTTTTCATCTGATTCTTACCTCCGGTTAATAAGTGAATGTGTTGTTTCTCATCCTCTCCCCCACCCCAACCCCACTCTCGCCCACTCCCCATTAGGATACAGTACGAATGATGCTCACACATGGAAACCTGCAACTTCAGGAATTGGAGAAAATGCTTCGTTTAGCAAAATAACGCAGACATCAGTGTGCCGCTCCTGTTGCAGATTTTCCAAGACACTTTGTGGTTCTGCTGGAACATTTGTAGCAGTATTTCTGGTTCTGACAAATGTCTTCACAGACTGGCAACAGTAACTGAACATTTCCCTTAAAATAATTGCTTGAAATGATTCAATCTCCATGCCCTGGAAGTTTGGGGGAACGCATTGTATTCTTATGTTGAAGGGTATGCTGTGTTTTAGAACCATTTAGCACAACATGTCCTTATAAGAGATCCATTACTTATTCCCATTTATAAATTACATTAGGGCATAACCTTTTACCATGGAACCTAAACAGTACTATTTGGAAAGTAGGAGAAAAGTAATTATTTCAAAATGGTTAATGCCACTCTAGACAAGTGCTTACTTCCAAGCTGTTAACTAAGGTTTATCGCACCAATTCTCTTCTGGAGCCTTTTACATTGATATTCACTGGTGAGCTTGAACATGTAATAATAATCCTTGTATTTGATATAGCGCCTTATCATGTCTTTGTGACGTCTCAAAGCGCTTCGTAGGATATTCCTGTAAAGTGAATTGACTGTACATATGAAACATCACTGAATACAATAATATACTATGTATGTTTTAAAATGTGATTCTTTATGCAGACACCTTCAGTTGCACCTTTTCCAAATCCCTGTGAATGTAGACACTAATTTGTGCTCACATTGTCATACCCTGTATCACCCATAGAGTTACAGCCTACTGTTAATGCTTACACTTGTTTGAGTCAATGTTTTTGAGTCTGCCTCAAGTATTGTATAATAATGTAATACCAACCCAGATAATAACATATCCTGCACCAAGCACATTCCCAATGCACAAGATCACAAAAGGGCTTCTGATCACGATCCGAAAACAACTGCTGGAACATGATTGTCTGTGTAAATTAGATGAGGAGAGAATTGGACACAGTTTTGGTGTCTTCTTGCCCCCATCTCCCACATTGGCTGTTTGTAGAACAATGCTCTGCACAAGTTGGCTGCCATGTTCGGCCACAAAACATAGTCATACTACTTTACTGTATATCCTTTCATCTTCCCAGCATGAAAGGCATATACGCATGTAAGGATTATTATTATAATACAAAAAAATTAGCTGACAACTAACTAAAGCTATGGGGATAATCATTTGAGGCCAAATTCAGTATTGCAAGCACTTGAATAGGCTCTCCTTAATTTTTTTTAACATATCTTTTGCCACAATATCACATAGAGGTTAAAATGTGGTCAGTGTTGTGATAATTGTTACATACCAGATTTTTCACTATGAAGTCTACTGCTGTTTGCATAGGCTAGTCTGGATTTTTTTTGAAAAACGCTATTCAGTTTTTGAAATGTTGCACAATCCAACGTAAATCATTTTCATAAATAAAAATTGATGTTTAGCAATGCCAGAAGGTGCAGAATTGAGAACAAAATTAAAACACAGCTGGAACGTTTGAAAGTGTGCAGTTGGGGCAGGCAAGATGGAGCCTAAGACGAATGTCCAATGTATAATTTACTGAGGCCTGGATGTTTGACTGATTCTTGGCTTGCAGGAAGGTCGCCCAGGTGTCTGATAAAAATGGGTGCTTGGATCATCTTGGAGGCTGATGAACGGATGTGCGACTGATTTAGTGGCAGAGGCATGAGCGCACAATCTTTTCCAGTGGTAGAGAAAAAAAGTCCTTTGCTGAATTGCCAATCTGTTTTGTGCCCTCCAAATGTGAAAAATATAGAAAATCATTCAGTAAAATATTGGACAAAAAACAGAAAAAAAAGATCAAGTTCCACCAACCCTATATTTGCAATTCCTATGTATCCAGCAATGTTTTTTTCTGTCTTAAATGTACATTCCAAAGATGTACAGATCTCAGAGGAAAATATGAACAGAAGTAAATCCAGGTACACAAATCCAGACACATATTCTGAATATATGCCTCCTGACTAAAGTTAAAAAAATAAACTCACCAATGCAATTGGTTTGCCTCTATAAAAGTATATTTAACATGGTGAATGTTTGTTCACATTATCTTTTTGAGTAATGTTCACTATTATTAGTGGTGTGGGAAAGAGGTACAAGGTTATGTAAATTACACTAAACTAATAATAATGCAAAACATTTTATAACAGTTTGTTTACAGCCAAGTGCCTATTCAAAGAAATAAACTATATATATTGTCCTGACAAGGTACATTATGTATGTAGTATCCCTAACAAAGTTAAAATATTTTAAAAGGTTTTGTACAAAAAATGACAGTTAGCAAAGACAGCACTGTGGCTCATATTTACAACATACTATAAAATTGATTTTCTAAAAATTAAAAATGAATGTCCATACCTATTAACTGCAGCTTTTTGTGAGCACAATCCAATAATGAACATTCAACAGACACAAGTGAAGTGAATTTTACAAATATGAATGCTAAGTCAATGTACCAAATACAAAATCAAGACCTAATTTCAATTCAATCCAGAAGCCTAGAGAAATAACTTTGATAGCTCTGATTTGTCAAGGGACATAAATTACAGGATTTAGCTTATCTGACATTTTATAATTTGTAAAGATGTTTAACTAGAACAGGAAGCTACATTTTTGAGCCTTCGGTTGGTCACAAGATTACAAGATTGGTTTGGATAAAATCATGACTACTCCCTGTTTTATTGCTTAATACATCAATGCAAATCGTGGCCAACATGGCAAGTTAGACTGAAGTTAGGCAACTTTTTAGAATGTATTTTTGGCCGCTTTTGACATTAGCGATCATGTCTGTGCCCGTTGGCTACCTCATTAAGACTGAAGCATGCAGCACTGCCAAGTTGTTGAGTGGTCACCAGCCTGCCTAATTATTACATAAAATCCCTTCATTTGGCAAAACCTTTAATGCTTCAAAAACTATCATTCTTACACCAATACAATGAAAGAATATTGTAAATCAGAAATTGTCTTTACTTCACAACAATCAAGTTGCAAATTTGGTGCAGAAATTGTAACTGTCAAATAGTCGTCCTTTCAAACCTGTAAAGGACTGAACAAGATTGATGCCTGTAAAGTCCAATGGCATTAGGAATGCAGTAATGCTGCTGACCCTACTCCTTTTCTCCAGTTAGCTGCCTAATAGTTCTAATCTTCTCTACCTTGTATTAATGCTACAGTAATTAATTAATCATTATGACTTACAATAATCAATTGTGGATTAAAATAAAAAATATTGCCTAACACTGACTCAAATCCATTTAGTTCTGTTAATGCTGTTGTTAACATAGCAAGACACTAAAACTGGAAAACAGTTCAGAAAAAAATGCCTGATTACATAACCCGATTGAGTGCTGCATTGCCTCGACACAACGATCCTACTAACAACCCCATCCATTGCACTAATGATAGATGAAGTAAGGTTTTTTTTAGAATTTGTACTAAATGTGACATAATGATTAAAGAGATTGTATCTTTGCGTCTCAGAGCACATAATATTCAACCTGTAGGCATGTCTGGTACATTTTTCAGTCAGTACATTTCATCTAATCTTTTCACGTAATATCGAAGATGATACATATTCAAATAACAACAAACTACAATTATGCATCTAAATACTCAAATCACAATAATACTTTCATGTACATTATTTTGCATTCAATCCAGGCAACATACAGCAATCGTATTGAGAAAGATTTAGGTGCACCATTTGCATTCCCTTTTGTGCCATACAGGAATGTGAGACTAGAGTTGTTTGCTCAATATATATTTACAGCACTTTCCAAAAGTAGCAATTTACAAATCCGTATATATCCATGACTCAGAGCATGCTGTTCATTAGTAAACTGACCTTGTTGCTCGCAGTTTCTGTACACAGATCTTGCAAACCCATTTGTAATTGTCTATTTCCAAGAGGCCAAGAAAAAACCTGTAAACTGAAGCCCAAATGATCTTAAATCTATGATAATGAGATGTAATATTCTGTAGTGCATTGAATTCCAAATTGGACCCAGGAAAGATGTTGAATGTGTGAGATATTTACTCCACAGAATACACATTTGAACAGAACTTTGTGTTAGAAAGAGACATATCCAAACAGCATTTGCTAGCTTTCTTTCTGCATTTTAGTCCTAAGTTTTTCTAGCTCTTCTTCCAAGCTCTTAATTTGCTCTAGCAGAGCAACTTTATCCTGCTGGGCCTTCTGATCGGCTTGACACCTTGCCTCGTCAATCTTTCTCTCGTACCATTTTTCCATCTGCGTGGAAACCGCCTCAAAAAAATACTGAGTGATCTCCAGCGCTGGGGAACTGGCTTTCATTTGTGTGGCAGGTTGTTCTGCTTTGTGTCCAGCAGAGTGCAACGTAGTTTCTTCTTGTCTGTGCCTTGTAGTGAGAGACTTTCGCGTCTGAGTGCTTCTGCTTTGATTGCGTCCCCCAACAATTGGTGCTTGGTCAGGCTTTGGGACTAAGCTTTCGTTAGCAATCTGAAACTTGACTTGTCCAGATTTGGCCAAAGGCTGCTCCAGAGACGGCACCTCATGGCGGATCCTAGTCGAGGGCTTCTCCTTTGGTCTGACAGCTGGAGATGTGGGTTGCGCCATGTTTGAGACAGCACTAGTGGCGGCAGATACCACAGGCTGCGTTGCTCCTGCGGAAATAAACACATACGAATCTCAAAACAAGTCTTAATTTCGTAAACCCAAATTATCTCACTGATCCAGGAAAATCCAACCTGGAGTACAAAATGAGACAGGAAGTATACAACAACAACTTGCATTTATATAGGGCCCTTCACACTGGGTAGTGTCCCAGAGCACTTGACAGTCTGACCCTGAGCCAGGGGGAGAGGGAGGGGAGAGGTGACTATAAGCACGATCAAAAAGGAAAGTCTTTAGACGGGATTTGAAAGTAGGGAGGGATTGAGGGAGAGAGATCCAGAGTTTCGGGGCATAATGGCTGAATCGCGGCCACCGATGGGAATGGAAGTGGGGTAGAAAGGAAAGCTGGGGATCAAACCTGACGCCTAAGTTGCACACTGCTTCGGAGAGTCTGTGGGAGACCCCGGGGAAATTGAGGAGTTCAGACTCGCAGGAGAGAAGACATTGATGGGAGCCAAAGAGTATGGCTTCTGACTTGCCGACATTCAGCCGCAGGAAATTTGCACTCATCCAGGCCTTGATGTCCATCAAACAAGCTGATACGATATCAGCAGACTGGGAGTCACAGCTGGAGGAGAAGTAGATTTGGGTGTCATCTGCATACATGTAGAAGTTGACCCCATGTCTGCGGATGACGCGCCGAGAGGGAACATAATAATAATAATAATAATCCTTGCATTTGATATAGCGCTTTTCACGTCGGGAGGACGTCCCAAAGTGCTTCACAGATCACACTGTAAAGTGAATTGACTGTATATTTGTGGGCGAACGCGGCAGCCAATTGCGCACAGCAATGTCCCACAAACAGTCGTAGATTGAAAATGACCAATTTATTATTGTTTTTGGTTTTGGAGGGATTATTATTAGGCTCTGTGTGGAGTAAGGAAACTTGCCCAAGGTTTCGCCCTCTGCCTGGAATTGAACTCAGGTCTCTCGCTTGCAAAGCGAGTGCTCTAACCACTGAGCTACAGGACTCCACAAACATGTAGATAAGGACAAGAAGGGGGCCAAGGATGGAGCCTAGGGGTACCCCACAAGTATAATACACAAGTATGCACTTCGGGTAGTTTTAATAACATACGGGAGAGAGTGCACATTCCATTCCAACAATCTATCCGGCGTTTCCATATGTAGGAGGGGTGCATGGAATTCTCAGTTTAGTTGGATACTCTTAAGCACGGTGATGGGTTTCCGCATGTGTCATAGACACCCAGCTATCCAAAAAAAATTATATTTTAAAACATTTAGATCTTATTTAAGTGTTTGAAAGTGCTATTGAAAAGATTAAGGAATTTTTTTAAAAAATTCTCAAATGCTCTGTACCTGGTGGGCTATCCTGTTTAATGACAAAGTACTGCTTGCCAGTGGCTTCATCTGAAGGTGGTACTTTGGTGCCTCCTGAATCTTCAGTCAAAGTAGCGTGTAGGCTGATGTAGGGCTGTGGCTGGAGCTGCTCTCCACCGTGCTGTGTCCCACTGCCAGGGTACATGGGGATAGAGCTACAGTCCCTCGTAGCTTGCACTGCACTTTGGCTTGCAGTCTCCACCAAGGTCTCCCCAGCAGGTACTGTAGATTTGGACCTCGATTCTCCTGAAAACTTGAGTTCAAGATTCTGGATCTTAGACATACACCAAGTTTTCAAATCATCTACCACGGAGGCCTAGGGAGAAGAAAAAAGCACACACATCAATTCTCTGACATTTTGTTTTTTCAAAGCACAAATGAACATTGTTTGGTCAATTCATTAAAAAAAACAATATTAGATTAACACAATACAAAATTACATTTGTAATTGCCAGTTTTAACTGAAAATAATTGAGGTTTTGTTCCCATTTGGGGCCAAAGGACTTTCTTATAAGATCTCAGAAGATTTATGAATGGTTAAAACATCTGCTAATAGCATGAGGGATGGGAAGCGGTTAAAATTGTGTTTGCATTATGACCATTGTGTCAGAAGAGGAAGACTCCAAACTGAAATAATAATAAATACATTGGGACTTGGAATCACATAGGAATCACTTGGAACTGACACTCATGGATTGAGTGACCAAATTAGTATTAATTTTTAAAGAAAATCTTTTTAAAGGGATTATTACCCCTGGAAAAGCAATCCAGCAATCAACTAACATCTGGGTTCCTACTTACTGCTAGGTAAACAGAGGCATGTGGAGTAAAGAAACTTGCCCAATATTTCACCCTGCCCGGGAATCGAACCCAAGTCCTCTCGCTTGTGAGGCGAGTTCTCTAATCAATGATACTTAAAGATCCCAGGGCACTAAAAGAGAAGGAAGCTTTTCCTGGTATTCTGACTAACAATCCCCCAAATAAAATTGGTCACTTACTCCATGGTTGTTTGTGTGACATTGCTGAATGCAACTGACTGGGGGTTTTGCCCCCCAAAATACATAGTCAATCCACTTTACAGTATATCCTATGATAGTGCTTTGAGACATCTAAGCGACGTGATAAGGCGCTATATCAAATTCAAGGATTATTTATAAAATGCAAACAGGGAATGAGTTGACTGAAGGGCGAGGCAATAACTGAATGCCCTAAAGCTGATGTGTTCTAGGCTTTGTGAGTCAGAGCGATGTACACAGGTGAGGAGACATTGCACCTGGTTTACACCTGGATGTGCAAGTTGCTGAATTCAGTCTCAACTTTGAAGCCAGTTTTCTGCAATTCTTACAAAACTTACAAAAGAACAGCTTAACATGAAGGTGTATTGAAAGATTTTTCCAAATTCTGAATACTCTGAAATGCTACATAAATAAAGTAAATCTAGACCCAATGGAATCTCGACCACAAGGTTTCCTGCGAAAATGCAGTCTGTATGTTAAAGTGCCAGTAACGCTACCGTCTTTCAAAGGAGCATTTTTCGCACTACATTGCACAACAAAAATCTAAAGAAACCTTGAATAATTTGCTACAAAAATACACAATCAATACTTTTTACTGTGAATCTTGTGAAGTGCTTGATTTGAAAGGTGCTATATCAAATGCAAGGGTTATTATTATATATTTATTTTTGCCCTTTATGAAAGGCTGCTTTTACCTGCCGTTTCTCTCCCTCGATCTGCTCTAATACAGCACGCTGGTCGATTCGGTGCAAGCATTCAGTCCTCTCGGCTGAGATACGCTCAGATGTTAGCTTATCCAAGACTTTGATCTGAGGATTAAACATAAAGGATTTACACAGCTCACAAGCACTGAATTGGTACAAGAATTACACAATCCAAATTGAACATCTTCAAACACGAAAAACAAGCTGCAGCAATGCCCCAGGTTTTAATGGATTGGGTTTAAAGTTGCCCAAAATATTGCAAAGATAGATCTTTTCAATTTGTTTTTAACATTTCTTAAAAGTCCGAATTATATTCTAGCTGTGGTTTCTCTTTGATTGCTGAAATCAATGCTTGAGGTGGAGGATAGGAACTGGGCTCCTGATCAAAATGATCCCCAATCGACGCACTAATGGTGTAATGTAAATGACTCATCAGATAAAATATTGAGGAAGAAGTGGTTTCATACCAAGCTTTATTCAGCACTTGAAAATTAAACAAATAGTTCTATATTTAAGTCCTCTCCAGTAATTATTCTCACACACATAGACACATAGATACAATCTCCACAGCGTTTAGCCAATTCCAAAGCTTTTGTAGTGAGGCAGGAGTGATATATGCCTTTGTGAGTCACAGGATGATTTATAAGAATGAACATCCTATCAATGGGTTTTAATTTATCTTCTATTTAAAATAAATAATCCTTACATTTGAAACAGAGTTTTATCAGGTCATCGAAACGGCTCGAAGCGTTTATTGGATTTACTGTAAAGTTAGTGATTGCATTTGTGGGTAATCGCAGGAGCCGATTTGCTTCACGGCAATGATCTCAAACAGCCATGAAGTGAATGGTTAATCTTATCTGGGGAGTGTTTTGCCAGGACACCAGGACAAACTCCATTTGTGGCAAGTCCCAGAAAAGCAAGCAGATTCTGGCAAATTAATACAATGTCTTGTAGACAAAATCAAGCTTGGGTGTCCCTGTTTTTCTCTCTCTGTCTCACTGCATACCTCCCTACCCCACAGCAACTCTGTACAGTTTCCAATCTACAATCAATTTGGCTACCATCACACTAAACTGACACTGACCATATGCAATCTGTTTGGTGCTTTGGTTATTGTACGTTGACAATATTGTGCACTGCAGAGTTTATCATCAAAGCGAATAATCAACATCAGCATTCCCCTCCCCCACCTCCACCCCACCTTTTTATCTTGGCAAACCATAGAGTTTCCTGAGCCAGGTATTGTTGAGACTCGGCACCCTATCTAGTAACAGCCTCAGAAGGAGAGTGATCCGTCATGCAACCTTTCTTTCGAGGAATTTAAGGACGGAACATTTTAGTACAAGGGGTTGAACACCCCCACTTTAAAAACACAGACTTGATTTCCCCTGAACTGAAAGGATTTCAATCCTGCTGGTGTCAATCTATCAAACGAGAGGTGTTGCACATTTCACTGCGTTCATCATTTCTGCAGAGAATAACTCCAGGCAGCACCAAGCTATCAGTCACGGTGGGAGTTTATCCTCGAGGCAGACAGACATCAATTTCACACACAATGAACCACAAAACCCTGGAGGGGGGGAAGGAACTTGAAGAATACTATAAATTATTAAAATTGAGAGTAATCCGAAGACATTTTCTTGTCTCAACACTGGCAAAATAATATCCTTGAATAACCTCAAGATCTAAAGGTGAGGCAAGTCAAAACATTATTCTCCTACCTCATATTTGTTTTTCCGTTCTAGTTGTCCGAGCTTTGCATTTATTTTCCCTTGTACGGTCTCAATTTCAGCTTTGATCTCTTCCTTTGTGGCTTCTAGGCTGTTCTCCAGTTTGTGGATAAGTGGCTCACATCGACAACCATTTATAGGGGCCTGTTAGGAGGGAACACACAGAACAGTCACTCAAATCAGCCAAACTTGATCACATTCAGAATTCCATCAGCAACATGCATTGGCACAAAGTTCTAATGATGGTAATAGTTTCCACATGAGAGGACTATATATTATTGCCACCAGCAAGATAGGTTTGACACATGTTCACGGCATACATTGATCAGAATCATCTGTTTCAAAAGTAGAGATAACCAGCATTTCCTATTGCTAGGCAGAATGTATCTGCTTTACATTGCGCGTGTAACTTTAAAATAAATTACAAGGAGTAGGTAGTGTGAAGCACATCCCGTTACTAGCAGCATTCAGTCATTACAAATCCCGTGAGATTCCAGGTTTCAACTTATGGTTTAGGCCTCCAACAAGACAATGCATAGAAACTCTTTACATCTGATTCCTCCAATCGCCGTTTAAGGAGCTTGTGTCGGAAGGAATAACATGCGCCTCTGACTGTCATTTGACCCAGTCGTAGGTATAACATGGCTCAAGAACACACAACATAAACACTGGAGTTTGCTTGTTTGGGGAAACCTCAAATGTTTGTATGTACAGGGGGAACCCCATTATAATATTCTTCAATACAGCACTGCTCTGCTTATAAGATCATCCCTGTTATTCAGTGAGCAAGCCTGCTTCCTATACTGTAAAATGGGCAATTTCCTACGTTGACACGTGCACAGCATGTAGGAAGTGGCAGCGATCTGATGACCTGGAATGCCGGTCTTTTGGTGCGGGATGTCAGAAACCCGCAAGCGGCAGACAGGCAAAGGCTGTTTTGTTGTTGTTTTGCAAGCTCATTTATAATGCGGGGTTGAAATTTTCTGGATTTTCTGAACAAGCCTACTACAACAGGATTCCACTGTAATGTGAATCTATAGTGGTGTTAATAGAATTCAAATAATACTTTTAGATAAGGAATGCTAGTCATGCAATTTCCTTGTAATGAATTTAATTGCAGCATTTAATTGTCTAGATCCGTACACCAGTGACATGGAGCATTTGTGTCTGTTGTGCAGGACAAGAAAAGTACTCACAGTAATTAGCTAAAGTCTCTACATATTAAAAAAAGTAGCACCAAGGAATGATTTCAAAACCATAATCTAATCTTGGAGTTCGGAACATCAGTGATAACTTGCTTCAATATATTATAATAATAGTTTGATATAGCGCCTTATCGCTCCTTCGAGACAGAATATACTGTAATGTGAATTGACTGTATATTATGTGGGCGAAATTCTCTGTCCATGTGATTTCTTCAATTAGTTCACTCCGCAATATATACGGTCAATATTTCTCCCCACAAAATATACAATCAATTCACTTTACAGTGGAAAGTGGAAATGTATTTGCAAGCCAACCAAGTCAGTCAGTGTAACTCTGTGATTACCTGCATGATTTTGCCATCTTTGTTTCTGTATAAAGTATAGAGCTGGTACGCTCGGAAATTGTGAGGGAGGACAGTTTGCTGTGGGGGTGGTGAACAACAGTGATGCTTGCTTCTCCTTTTCTTAAGGTCTTTGCTGCACTGTTCAGGTTGCTGGTCTGTTAATGGAGGAGGATCAGACAGAGCTGAAATCTGCATACAAATACAAAGTTCAATCAGTATATTTACATAAGGCAGCTTTAGGTCCTAGTCAAAGGCAATTTATTTACGCAATAAAGCCACGCTTAAAATACTGAGATAACCTCTTCAAACAATGGCAAACATACTTTACTCCTAAGATCTGTCATATGCAAACTTTGAAAGAACCATCACATTTATAACTAAATAGCATTTATCAGTGACAATAGTGAGCCTGGCAAGTGGCCAACACATATAGCTTTTACAAAACGCAGAATACTGCAGATACTAGAAATCTGAAACAAAAACAGACGTCCCTGGGAACACTCAGCAAGTCAGGCAGCGTCTATGGAGAAAGGAAAGTGAGTCAACGTTTCGGGTCCACGGCCCTTCTTCAGAACTGGCTTCTCCTTCCTTTTGTTTCAGTGGGTGACTCACAAGGACTACAAATAGTTTAATGAGAAAGCTCACCATTGCCACTTTCTCAGGGGAATTAGGGTTGGGTAATAAATGCTGACCTGCCAAGTCTTGCCCACAAACTCTACATTTAGCTATTAATGAAAGAATTAAGGAGCTACGGCTACAAATATTCAACAAGACTATGGACTGGTCTGTCGCAGTAGGCCATAGGTACAGTCAAGTCAATTCAATACAGTTCAAGGGAGTGCTAGATTAAATGCTTAGTTAAATTAGGTATTAATTATTATCTAATTATGATCAAATTAAGATTTTACAGGATATGGAAAAAAGGCATAGAAGTGGAATATAAGAAGTTGCCATAGATTTAATGGGGGAACCAGGCTTAATGGGCCAAGTAATCCAACACTATTTACTAACTCAATAAGGGGGGAGAAGAGGAGCAAAGACATATCAAATAAAGTTCCAGAATAGAGGAATATTCGTACAGTAGCCTGCAGTTGTGTTACAATATTGCAATTGCTTCCCTGCTGATCAGAGTCAGGGAGAAGGATTTCTATGTGTTGGTGTGTTAAAACAATTTAATTGAATGATGGTCCGAAACACTGACTATCCAGCGCATTGGGACATCCATCCAATGTGAAAGGCACTATACAAATATAATTTTGTTATTGTTGTATTGTCTTGTTTGGAGGAGTGTCAAAGATGTTTTAAGTTACATTAAGTCCATACCCAATTTAACTGCAATGTCCAAGATGCATCTTAGAACACT
Source organism: Callorhinchus milii (assembly GCF_018977255.1). Lineage (NCBI taxonomy): Eukaryota > Metazoa > Chordata > Chondrichthyes > Chimaeriformes > Callorhinchidae > Callorhinchus > Callorhinchus milii. Next base: position 43,356,643 of record NW_024704744.1, on the reverse strand, counting down.
TTTTGTAGGAACAAAAGAGAATCTAAAGATGTGGTTCACTTACCAGACTCGACATTGTTCTGTTTACGTAATTTTTGGGGGATGGAAAATTCACGATCAATAATTTAGTTTGATTCATTCATTCTCAATGTTTCTTACAGATAAGCTTGATGAACAACAACAACTTTGATTTATATAGCGCCCTCCACGCCAGATGGGGTCTCAGAGCGCTTCACAGTAATGGATCCCGGGGCCGAGCCAGAGGGAGAGGGAGGAAGGTGACCAAAAGAAAGGTCTTCAGCTGAGATCTGAAAATAGGAAGAGAGAGGGCGAGGCGAAGGGAGTGAGGGAGTTCCAGAGCCTTGGGAGGACGTCCCAAGGCGCTGGACAGACAGAGTTACGGAACCGAGCTGGGGGTCAGGGTGGGGGAGGGTGGAGGGCAGAGGGGAAAGCAGGGAGATCGAAAGCACGGTCAAAAAGGAGGGTCTTGAGATGGGTCTTGAAGGTGGCAAGGGAGGGGGCGAGGTGGAGGGACCGTGGAATGGAGTTCCAGAGGGTGGGGGTAGAGTGGCGGAAGGCCTGCCAGCCAATAGTGGGGTGAGCAAAGCGGAGGACGTGAAGCAGGCCGGAGCCCGCTGAGCGGAGGGAGAAAGCAGGATGGTAGTGGGTTAGGAGGTCTTAGAGGTAGAGGGTAGCAAGACCGTGGAGGGCGTTGAAGGTGAGGACCAGGATCTTAAACTGTATCCTCTGTGTGATGGGAAGCCAGTGGAGTTGGGCAAGGATGGGGTGATAGGGTCGCGGAGCCTAGTGCGGGAGAGGACACTGGCTGCAGAGTTCTGGATGATCTGCAGCCGGTGTAGGGAGGAGTTGGGGAGGCCGACAAGTAGTGAGTTTGCATAGTCGAGCCTCGATGTAATGAATGCGTGTATGAGGGTTTCGGTGGCCTGCGGTGTGAGACAGTGGTGGAACCGGGCGACGTTGCGGATTTGGGGGAAGGCAGAGCGGGTCATGACGCAGATTTGGGGTAGAAAGGATAGTTGAGGGTCAAACAAGACGTCAAGGTTCTGGGCTTAGCAATGTGGAGTGTGCAACCATGGATGGTGATGCTGTCAGTGCCTGAGGTGTGGAGGCGCTGACAGGAGCCAATCAGGAGAGCCTCAGTCTTGATGACGTTCAACTGGAGAAATTTAGCTCTCATCCAGGACTTGATGTCTGGCAGACATTCTGTCAGGACAGCAGTGGTCCTGGAGTCAAGGGTGGAGGCAGAGAGATAGAGTTGGGTGTCATCCGCATACATGTGGAAGTTGACCCCATGTCTGCGGATGATGTCACCAAGAAGGAGCATATAGATATTGAAGAGGAGGGGACCAAGGACAGAGCCCTGAGGAACTCCACACAAGATGGTCCAGGGCCTAGAGGAGAAGCCGTTTGTGGAGATGAATTGCAGGCGACCTTGCCCAACTCCACTGGCTTCCCATCACATAAGATTACCTTTTCTTTCTGCTTTTTCTTTTTGTCTTTCTTTCTTTTCTGTTCTGGTGTGGCCATTCTTATCAAGTCATCCTTGTTTTTTTTCTTGTGAGGTCCTCGGTCACTGCTGTGGACGTCATCTACCGAGACACTTCCCTATCAGACACCAGAAAATAATGGGTAACAACCCAGCTCGTTCCCATGCTTATCTGCACATTTTAGTTCTTAATGAAAGTAGTAACATGCTACGACTACAGATTTATTTTTACTCGAACGTGTATCTGACACACACAGAAACCCAGCAACATGCTTAAGAATATGTAATCCAAACGCCACTTATTTGTCTGTAATGGAATGCACACTCTCTCTCCGGACAAATACAACCTGCATCCTTAATTCCAGAGAGTATTAGGTGTAGGTTGGTGAGAGTTTAGGGACCCAGGGTGTGCATTAAGGTGCTGCTGCTGTTTTATCAGCTAAAACTGCATAGCTTGCCACTGAAAACTCTGTGGCTCAGGAACACACTGCCTAGACTGCCACAGAGGGTTGACTCAATTCTGAGGTTGTTTCTGAATATTACCACTGGACCTTTAAATGTTAACCTGAACAGATCTTATGATTCTGAGGCAAGAGGTCTGCCAACTGAGCCATGCTGAGATGTATTGTTTTCCATTGATAACCTTTTAACTCAATTAATGTACTAATTATAAACCCTCCCATTAAAAACAAAAGCAGACGTTCTTAACAAAAACTGGAGAAAACCAGTCTTTAAGTAAAGACTGAATTTAATAATTTTTCAAGATTCTACACAATATTACATTTTACGAAAATCATCTTCAGTCTAAGACAATCAATGTTTTGGATGAGATTTTAAACCAAAGCCCCATCTGCCTGTTCGGGTTGGTGCTAAAGATCCCACAGCACTATTCAAAAAGAAAAGGGCGTTTCCCCCAATGTCCTAGCCAACACTCCACCAAATAAAATAGGTCATTCACTTCATGACTCTTTGTGGAACATTGTTTTACGCAACTTGACTGCCGCGTTCATTCACTAAACAGAGTCACTGCACTTTGCAGTATATCCTGCCAAGTGATTTGAGAATCCCTTTGATGTGAAAGACGCTATACCAAGTACAAGGATTATCATGTGATTTTTCAGGCCTCCTGATGCTTATTTATTTACCTTACTCTGAATCATTTCATCCCGAGGTACAGACTGTGCTCGGCGTTCCTCCTTTAACTTCTCCCGCCTTTTCCTCAGGCTTCTCCCACGGCTGAAGCTGAGAACCTAGCAAGGTGAAGACTAACTTATCAAATAACCATAGAGTTTGGGCCACCTTAGTACATAAAAAATATCTGCTCAAAAACAGTCGGTCCCACCCTACCTCCCTAATTTGGTAGATTCACCTTGCAATAACTTGCCAGATTTTGCCAGGACTTTTGGATCGAGGTTAATATCTGACAATGGTTGCCTTCCCAAGGTCATTAGCAAAACCTAAATCCTGCACAGACACAATGGGATGAATGGTCTTCTCTTGTGCCATAAAATTGCTATGGTTCTGCTATGGTTGTGGGGCAATGAGCTTTAAGAAGCACCAAAATGTTGTTCTTTTACCACAATTCACAACATTATTCACTGGAATTATTGGGCCCGGTGTGACCTAAGTTCAGACAATTCAAATGATGCTCACGTAACTTTTACAGTGTTGGTTACTTCCAGGAAATATGCAGAAATCAGTTAGTGGTTGATGTAGAGGAAATGTAAAGGCTCTTCCTTAAAACAAAAGCAGCAACAACTTGCAGCTTAACAACAGTGTCCTTACTGAATAAAGATCTGAGAAGTATTCTACTACTCACCACAACTATTTAAATGCACACTGCAAACAGCTTCCCTAGTACATCGAGAGAGAGAGAGGGGGTGGAGGTGATAGGAGCAGGGAGGGGAGGAGAAGGGAAGGGGAAAGGGAGGGAGCGAAAATACTATTCCAACACTTACCTGCGGTGCTTTAGTGAGAAGAAGAGCCACCTCAGGGTTGTTGCTTTCTCTTGCTGTATCCAGAGGAATCAAGCCTGCCTATGGAAGGAATTCAAGGCTCTCTTACCACAGTCAATAACACCATATATACCGTATAAGGAGCATCAGAACCCCATTCAATGAAACAACACATGGCAATAGATGGGATTTAATATGGTTACAATGGTCTTTAGTATGCCTTCTATTTTGAATTATGAGAAAATATATGAAATGTAGTGTAATTCATTGCAGCATAAAACACCTAGGAACGTTCACTAGTGAGTGCTTGCAATTGGATTGGATTGCAACCATTTCAAATAGTTCAACAACAAATACACAGTCACTACACTTTACAGTAATTCCTGTGAAGCCCTTGACACATTTTGACAATGTGATAAGGTGCTATATCAAATCCAAGGATTACAATTTTGGGACAGGCACCAGGAAGTATTTCTTTACGCAGTTGGAATGGGTAACTAGGAAGGATAGTTGAGGCATGGACACTAGGCTTCTTTAAGAAACAGCTTGATGCTGGGATAAGAAAACAAGAAGAACGGTATTCTGAAGGATCAGCTAAATTGGCCCAAGTGTCTTCTTCATTTAAACTTCACTTATTAATCTTATAAATAAGATTGGCATAATTCAATACCTTACTGACTAGTGTTAAACAATCTTCAGTACCTACAGCCTCTCACACACAGTGACTGACGTCATCTTACACAGTGACAGCGATGGTAGAGGGGGAAGAGAAAGAAACCTTAGCTGATCTGCATTTATTGGAACATGTTAACAGGGAATTGAATGATTTAAAGCTGGTCTTTTGCTCAGGCCAACCTGATTCAAAATATGAACCAAGGCCAGTTTGCTCATTGCCATTTCGGCACAGTATAAGATTTTCTTCCAGTTGTTAGTAGTACAAAACCTACTTACATTATTTGCAATGTTCCCATCAGCTCCTCCCTCCAGTAACAATCTTGCCATCTTTTTGTGGTTAAGTGCTGCAGCAATATGGAGCGGAGTATCTCCTGCCTGGAATTAAAAATCAGTTCAAACCTGAACATGAAGTTTCCTTGTGTCTTTTAAATGGTTACAGCACTGAGAAGATAAGCATTCCTTCTGAAATTGAAGGCACAGAAAGTGACAATGACAACTCTTGCACTGTAATTTAATCGGTGATACAGTTGCATGAAGGGAACAAGATAAACTCAGTCAGTGTTAACACATTAAGAGAATATAAAGAGATTCTCCCTCAGTAAAACCCGCGTCCCAGCCAACAACGTGAAGCACTTTTGAGTCGTCCTCCTGATGTGAAAGGCACTATAAAAATGTAAATTTCACTGTAAACAGGAAAGTTGTCTGTATATCTCAGCCATTGTCAGCATTTAAATGCCTCCTTTGGAAGCTTTTTAGTCCACATTAAACACAATGAAGGATCAGTTAGTTCCCTTCCAGGAAGTTCCCACCTGCGAGAGCAGATACAAATCTCCAATGCTTCCAGGACCTGAACTTGAGCCTTTGATGTTTAAGGTTGAAGATGGGGAAAAACAAAGAAGGTAAACTTTGGGAAGAACATCTCGAGTTAGGATGGGGTGGGGGGAATGGGGGAAAAGAGGCTAAAATCAGAGAGAAGGTTCTATCAGTAATAACTGAATTGTATGATGTAAGGTAGGAAAATATTGAGAGGATATTGTAAACTGTGAAAACTTCCACTTTGTCGCAATTAGGAATAAGATGGGTAAGGAAACAACCTTCAAGAGTCCAGCTTGTTACATGTCTAGGTTGTAAACACTGGTACAGTGAGTAGATGTCTGCTTTTACATTTGACACTGGTTACATTTCCAGCAGTAAAATGTACTTTGGTCCAGCACTGTGTTTTTTCTACTTAATGTACATTGTGCATATAGAATGCCAGAACAAGCTAGTATTTTATATAAACATTTGAAAGCCGATCATCTCAGGTTTCTGATGTATATAAAAAAATGAACAAGACAAGCCCACAGTATGAAGTGGAAGGTAACATTCCCCTTGCACTGACCTGGTTCTTTTGACTGACTGAACAGAAAGCACTCAGGAGGATTCGAACAATAGTGACATGGTTATAGCGAACAGCAATGTGCAGACACGTATCGCCCATCTGCAAAACATAAAACATTTCAACTCCGAGCACAGCTGAGGAACCAATAAAAAGGCTAGTGACATGCAAGGCTCCTTTAAACTAAATCTTAAACGAAAACGGTTTTGAATATGAAGGAATATAAAAGAGCTGCCCCTCACTTACACTGTTTTTAGTATCAGGTCTGGACCCTCCCAGCATTAGCACTCGCGAACTCTGAGAATGGCCATTCTGACAGGCCAGGTGAAGGGCTATGTTACCTGCCTTAAGGGAGACACAAGTGGCAAGACTGTAAGAGTTACTAAACAACGTAATCCTGTGCGCATCAAAATCTTCCAGCTAATATCTAGGGCAGGTTAAATACAACAAAGTTCTTCCTACTCTTCATTTATGATTGAATTCCCTCCCCCACCTCCTGTCGTTTCAAATAAGCACTGCCTATTGCTCCTGTGTGACAAGCTATCCTTGTGCCTCTCTAAATGAAAATAATAAATAATAATACTTGCAACTGATATAATACCGTATCATGACATTGAAACATCTCAAAGCACTTCACAAGATTTAGCGACTGTGTTTGTAGGCAAATTTGTCCTGCAGCAATGTTCCACAAACAGCCATGAAGTGAATAGACAAATTTTATGTGGAGGATTGTTGGCCAAGATACCGGAGAAACTCCCTTCTCTTTTCGAATAGTGCCATGGGATCTTTTACATCCACCTGAATAGGTAGACGGGATCTCAGTCTAACTCATCCAAGGACATCACCATTGACTCTCCTAGCACTGCACTGGTGTGTCAGCCTAGACTATGAGTTCCAAATCCTGATGTGGGGCTTGAACCCACAACCTTCTGACTCAGAGACAAGGTGCTATCAACTGAGCCAAGCTGACAGCTGGCTTAACACAACACTTGGATTTAAACACAAAAATAAAGAGCAACACGTGACATTTTATCTATCACAACCTTGTTTATGGCACCTCCGATGATGTAGTACAATATTGTTGAACCATAGAGCCACGAACTACATGTGGCTCATGAAGGGTCAGAGTGTGGCTCACAGCCCCCTCAGTTTCAATGAAAACATGTGTCTCAGGTAATTCCCGCTGACAATTTGCTTACAGAGATGTGTGTGTGGCTATTTAAACGCACTATACATACGTAGGAAAAATTTCTCCAGTCAGACTTTTTGAATATTCATATGAAATAGTCATCTAGAATAATACTTGTCTGAAGAATCAAACAAAAAAAAGTATCAATTGATACATGTTTTTGATTGACAATATAATGACATAGATTTGTATAACAAACACAAAGTTCTCACAAACTATTTTTCATGAATTTAAATAAATATAACCTGTATCTCATGATGTCTCTACTCTCTTCATATGTAAACGCATGTCAGTTAAATACTAGCAACTTTTTTGACTGGTGTGGCTCACACTATTGTTCATGTTGTTCACACATGTGGCTCGGTACAAATCTGGGTTCGACAAAGCTGGTGTAGTGGATAGAGCTGCAACTTACAGACCAGGATCTCGCTGGTTCGAATCCCGGTCCGTACAGAGTTTGCTGATCTCAGATGGGGTTGCATGGGGCTGCTACATTGGATTTCCCAGGGTAAGGGAGGGAAGAAACAGCCAAGGTTCCTGCTCCTAGTCACCCTATGGCACCCTCCACAGTCAAATCACACTGATTGCCAACCCTCACACAAGAACAACCATTTGGGCAGGATAACAGAGAGTAACCAGCACCCAATACACCCCAGTATGATCAGAGAGGCATATCCCACAAGAAAGAAAATTAGAAAAACATTTGGAACAACTCCCTTGTTTGGCACAGCTGATGTCAAACAAGAGAGTAAACATTTAGTAGAGGCGGATGAGATGGGTAGAAAAGTACAAAAACCACCACAAACCATGTTCTTGTACAATCTCAACACAAACCTTTCTGAGCACAAAGTGAATTAAGGATGTCTGAAAAACATGGAATCCTAAAATTTCATGACATAAAACCAACTAATGTTCTGTGATACTGTGGTAAGGAAATCAATACTCAGAATAGTTGCTCTTTGCACCACCCTCTGAATATATTTCATGGCAGAGGTGACTTGCAGGAAAGTGTGGTTTCTGCACTCAAACTGCTGACTCTTTTCATTCACTTGGATTCTCACTGGAACATTTGTATCCCTGAAACTGATCACTGCTGCAAAAACATGAATGTCTTCGGAGCAGATGGTATCAGAATGAATATATTCCAACAGGCCAGCTTCCTTAGAACATTCCCAACAGTGAAAAAAATCAATTATAGGGAAACTTTGAAGTTGGAAAAAGGTAATGTAAGGAACTGTTGCTTGATTTTCAAAGCAAGGAAGGAAGCTTTACCTCTACTTTGGTATAAACAGAATTCACAGTGCATTAAACTGCATCAGTGGGCATTTTCTACAAATATACAAAATTCGATTCACTATCTAGGATTGCTTCTTTCTAACCTGATTCTTCGCGTGGACGTTAGCTCCTGCTTTGACCAGGAGTTTGACAGATTGACTGAATCCATGCCAGGCTGCTTCATGCAGAGCAGTGTTTCCATCCTGAGGCACAAACAAAACGTATAATTCACCCTCAGTACAAACTTTACTGTAGATGCAAGGATGAGTTATAAAGTAAGGTGCTACAAATTACATTCACATGCGTTTAGAAGATAAAATAATCCTAATAATAATCCATCAATAATGATCAAAGGCTCTGAGATACTAGCCTGCATAGATTGAACTATATAAGTGCAAGTTGTTGTTGATTACTGTGCTTTCGATCTCCCTGCTTCCCCCCTGCCTCCACCCTCCCCCACCCTGACCCCCAGCTCGGGTTGGCAACTCTGTCCTCCCGACGTGAAAGGCGCTTTTTGTTGTTGTTTTTCTTATAAAAACTTCGCTAATTTCCTGGAAAAAGTGAGTATTTTTCTTTTCGCCAGGGCATATATTTTGCACCTAGTGTCACAATCCAGCAATACTAGGTCATGTATACAGTAACAAGGTACAGAGGAAAAACTTCCTCTATTTCTCATCCAGAATTTGCTTTAAACTTCAAACTCATCCGCATTAGTATTTGGTATTTCTATTACTACAGCAACTATACTCATGCTTATTCTGTGAACAAGACTGAAATTACCCAAGTTACTGTTATACAACAAGATTATAAGAATGAGAGAGAGAGAGAGAGAGAGAGAGAGCAAGAGAGAGTAGACACAGAAAAAGACAAAGACAGAGGCAGAGAAATAGAAAGGCACAGAGTGAACTAGATTTTACATTCTATCTGTCTGGTTTGGATTTATACCAGGTACAAGAGGTGACAGGGCATTTTTCATTCCACTGTATCCTCCCGTTACCACTGTCTTTTCAAGAGAGGTGAAACTAGAAAAGTTCATTTCGCACAATAAATAGAATATTTTCCTTACCTTGTCCTGTCGGTCCAAAGCAGCCCCCTCATGAATGAGGGCTGAGATGACCTCAGTGTTACCCACCACGGCTGCCCGATGCAAAGCAGTTTGATCACTCTGTCTCAAAGGAGCAGAAATGGGAAATTAAAAGAGCAAATTAGTACGAGGCAACCTGCGTATCAGAACAAATCAATTTCCAAACAGGGCGGGATAGATAAGAAGCTGGAGGAATCCCGATGTTGTGCTGAGTAGCTGACAAAATAGAACACAGAGCATTAATGTATTGCATTACAAGCAAGCAAAATTACTCGTTGTTCTATCTGTTCTGCATGAAATGGGAACATGTAGACAGCACCAAATGCTGATTCCCTCTCATGATCCCAATTTCTCAGCGGCAACCAACTGGATTCTTATAGTGAATAGCAGTGGTCTCAAAGACATCAGTCCCATCTAAGTGCTGTGAAGGTGCTCCTTCTCATGTGTTGTGGTGTGAGAGGAGGGAACGAGGTTATGGGGTATGGAAGGGAACGAGGTTATAGAAAGGTACATTTTTTTTTACTTACATCATCCTGGATGTCCAGATCGCAACTTGCTTTCAGCAGAATTCGCACTACGTCAATGTGGCCCTTGTACGAGGCCAAATGCAGAGGTGTACGGCCATGCTGGAAGAGTAAATGCAGCGATGTTGAGAAATGGTGACCCTCACAGCACTCACGCCAGACAATCAGAAGCCGCAACTAGTCATTTGTAACCACAAGAAATGCAAACAATATCTCTTTAAGTAATGTGGATGTCTGGTGTGTAAAGAAATGAAAAAAAATCTTCAAGTAGTACAAGTTAAATATTCACAGAATTATGAAGAAAGAATCAGCCATGGAATTCCTGTCATTACTAGCCTTATTAAAAAACATAAACGGCAACTCCTACATATGTGCTTAAAACTGTGTTGCAGATCTCAGACTCCCCTTCCCTCACTAGCTAAAGATTGACTAATCTTTAATCTTTCATTTTCTTTTCATTTTTAATCTTCACCTTCATCCCTCCGTTTTGTCCCTTCTTTGCCAGTCTTCAAATCACACTTGAAGACTTTCCTCTTCAATGGTGCCTGGCCTTTCTTTCTAGCTCAGTTTAAACTACACCTCTGTTAAGTGGTTTGAGAGGCTACCCACCTGAACGGTGCTATATAAATGTGCTTTGTTGTCAACTATCATCCTAATGTCACAAGTAAAATATTGTTATTTAACAGAAGATCAATATCATGAACTTACTAAAAATCTGATTGCTTTTGACTAAGTAGAATCCCTTTCAGAAAAGTACAGTGATTAAAAAGTGCTTGGCAAATGTTTCCCATGTGTTTGCCAAGCATCGCTTTGAATCGAAACCCATCATTGCATCACAAAAATGTTGTTGCACATTGGTCAGGCAGCATCAACTGGTTAATGCTATTCTACTGTTATACTCTGCAGAATCCAATTTTAAAAAGCCATGTTTGCAAAGCAACCCCTATAAATAAAACTCAAAAGTTAAAAAAGGGCATTGTGCGAATTGGAACACAGTGATAAAAACCAGGAAAGCTACAGGTCCCATCCCTATAAAGGTACTTCTCAGAATTGGTTTGGATGAAGAAGGTCCATCAGCTCCTCTGATCGATTGCTTCCATAATGTCCACCTTACAATTCCCCTCATCGCAGGATCAAGATGTTTTCTAAATGAGTCCAGTGTCAGGCCTCAATTACCCTTCCTGACAATCTGTTCCAGTCGTTAATTACCCTCTGAACAAAGTAAAACTTCATGGCATTTGCTCTGAAATTACCTTTTACAAACACTAAACCTATGTCTACTGTCTCCTTGCATCCTAAAGTACTGATCTGGTTTACTTTTTCAATCCCATTAAAATTGTACACACCGCTGTGAGGTCCCTTCTGAGTTACCTCCTTTCACTCTTCACGGTTTGAAATAACAATTATCAAGCATTGAAACAACTTGTTGGCAGCAAATAGTCTAAGTTCAATACACTGTAAATTCAATTTATAATAATTCTGACTAGAACTACCCACCGTCTCTGCACTGAGAACCAGCTAGATCAATGTAGAGAGTCAACACACTGGATAACCTTATTTGTATTTGTGTGTTCAACACCAAGCAAGTTGTGCAAAGCACCTAATCAATATCTAATGTGGGCATTGCTCTGGAGATTAAAGAGACAGGCTGGGCACAGCATCAGTGAACAGAAAAGCTCTTTTATAACTACTTGGAAGTTAGCCATGTTTCTGATTCAGGTACCCTGGTGAAGGAATGCTTGGTTTCCAAGCAACAAATGGAAGTCTAGAATGAATTGTGATTTCTTTATGTTTTCAGGCCTCAGTTGGAAGCACTCTTCCCTCAGAGTCAGAAAGTGGTGGGTTTAAGACAACTCACAGACCATAGTGACACACTAGTGCAATGCTTGGGGAGCGCTGCTTTACTGGAAGTGTCAGACATGGGAGAAGTCTGTGCTACAAGTCGAGAGTGATGCAAACATCTAAAGTATTGCTTGGGAAGGCCAAGCGTACATTGTGTGGGAGGGTGAGGGGGGTAGTGGTGGTGGGGGGGGGGGGGGGAGAGAAAGATATGTCATCAGACAAAATCTACGCTCACAGCAATGTGTAAGCAAGAGGGAGCCGTTTAAGCAAGTCTACTTGATCAAGCAGATGAATTGATGTAACTGATATGTGAAAGTGTGAGTCGAGCCTGGGAAACTTGCCATCACCTGCAGGAACTTATTTTTTTGCATAACATTCATGGAGATGTATATCTTCTAGGTAGTAGGAATGGATTACATTGGTACTGCACAATTTATACTCCTTGTACCACAATTTGTAGTATTTATTCAATTATATTCTGGAGGTTAACTAAACTGTAAGACAAAGATTTGAATATGTTCTGAAATCCCAAGAGCAATGGTTTTCTAGCCAGGAGCATTTTTCTAACTGTGGGCTTTCTGGTGCAGTTGACTTTACGCAAGCAGGGATGGGACACCAAGATACAATTCCATGCCTTATACTGTAGCAAAATGTGATACAGCCTTGAGCTAGAAGTGATTTAATGCACAAAACACCATTCTTAAGATTATTTATTCATATTCTTGCTTATTTTTACTCATATTCACTGCCAGTCTCCTTTGAATTCCTCCTGCTAAAGACTATTAAAGTATTCTGAGACTATCCTGCATGAGGGACGCCATGTAAGTTCAAGTTATTGTTGTTATATATCTGTACTCCTAGATCTCTCTATTCTGTCATTCTATTAAGAATACTATTCTAATATGATTCCATAATATGTTATAATATGTTATAATATGTTGTTATAATATTCTATAATATGCCATTCTATTAAGAATACTATTCTAGTATGATTTTCTTTCTCTCTTCTTCCTCTCACTAGTTCAATGAGTTACATACTTTAGGTATCAGCCTGTGAAGTGCTTTGAGACATCACATCATCCTGATGTGAAATGTGCTCTATCAAATGCAAGGATTATTATTATTTTTATATTACTTTTGGGAATTGAGGAAAAGTTCTAGAGTGAGAACTCAGATGCCAAGAGGCAAGAAGAAGGAAGAACGTGTAGGAGAGGACACTGTATTTGGAATCGGATAACCAGAAACCAATATTAGACATTAATGCTAATGGTACTGGCCAAGTCATTGTAACCAGGAGAATTCCTATCGAGTTCCTTCCTGCTTGTATTTTTGTTTGAAAAATATAAACATGGAAAAGCTACTGTGTGTAGAATTGACAATTTTATAATTGTTTATGTGTGTCTGTGTGAGAGTATCTCTCTCTATGTGTTTGTGAGTGTCTCTATGTGAGTGTGTCTCGAGGTGTTTGTGAGTGTCTCTATGTATGTCTCTCCCTGTGTTTGTGAGTGTCTCTACGTGAGTGTGTCTGTTTCTATGTTTGTGTCTGTGCTCAGACTTCTTATGTGTGTGTTTTAATGAGCGTCTCTCTCACCTGTGTGTGCGTGTGTGTATGTTACTTTGTGTCTCTGAGTATGGTCTCTCTCTGTGTCTGTGAATGTGTGTGTCTCTCTCTCTGGGTCTCTGTCTTTGGGCGGTGCTGGCCCTGAGAGGCAGGGGTGGTGAGCTCCTGTAGCCTCGCTGGTGTCCCCTCACCCCACCCCCAACAAAAAAAAATGGCCACCCAGTTTCTGTTAAAGAAACAATTAATAATTTTTTTTGCAACAACCTAATATGTGTTATTTCCTCATGTTTAGTTTGTATCAATAAAGTGAAAAAATGTAGGTTGGTAGTAAAATGTACGTCAAAAGCACCAATCAACTCCCCACAATTTCCTGCAAACTTTTCTCCAAATTGGCCCGCCATTTTGGGGACAATATTTCTGCACTTTTCTATTGTCCCAGGCTTTGAGCAATGATTAGACAAGCTAGGGTTCACCCCTCTGAGATCTCTTCTCTCAAGCTGGTCTAGAGAAAAGCCATGTCACAGGGGATCTTATAAAGGTGTATACCAAAATATGCCATTTTAAATGGGATTAAAAAAGTAAATCCAGAACAATACTTCAGGAAGCACTGAGAGAGTAAATAAAGAAGACATAGTTTCAGAGTTACAAAAGGTAATTTCAGAACAGACACTAGTAAGATTTTCTTTACCGAGAGGGTAATTAACAGGTTGCTAGGAAGTGTGGTGGAGGCCAGGATACTGGACTGATTTAAAAAACAAACAGCTTGATGCTGTGATGGGGTGGTAGAGTGGGTATGCTGGAAGGATGTGATCAAATGTGCTGAAGGGTCTTCATCATCCAAACCAATCACGTGAAATCCAAGGCTATTGAGGAGAGCTCTGCTGAAACCGAAGCACAGGTTTCATAACATTACCTGGGAAAAGTGAAGTTATTAAGAATTCAACAATCAAATGGTGGGGGTAACACATGTAGGCACGTGCAAAAAACTTCCACATAGTTACCTTAGTGACTGCTATCTTGGCTCCCTTGTTGATGAGCTGCACCACATTATCTGTCTGCCCTTTGTGTGCAGCTATGAGAAGCCGTTCTGAAAGCTGAGCGACTGCATCCCTCTGGCTCATGAATTAGAAACGGAGGTGCTCAGGGCAACCGGTGGACAGGTTCGGTCAGTGAGGTGAAATAGCCGAACTATGACTGCAACACGCCAGAATACAGGACTCCCAACAGTGCATTTAGGATAACAAGCCGCCTTTGAATTGGCTGATTTGTGTTGTAGGTGGCCTCATAACAAGAGTGCTCATGATGTCTTGAGAGATGCGAGTTAACTTGTGCCGTGGTTTACAACTTCCATCTTATGCCATCACCACCTTCAGAAGCTGCAAATTTCAAAACAGATTAACTCTTGAGGTCTCCTAGAATAGAGTGCTGCATAACAGTAATTAGGTTGTCCTCTCAGAACTCAACTGATAATCACACTGCCTAGAACACACACATACACCTTGGAAATTGCTTGACCGCCATTCTGGTGTAATCATATATGACTGCTGGTTTATTCTGCAGATATAAATGCTAAATTAGTGCCGACTTCACAGCAGTGAGAGTTATATACTATTAGCTTTGCACCAGCTGCTGGATTATCTGATCTCATTATAAAACACTGGTTAGACCTCAGCTAGAGTACTGTATTCAGTTCTGGGCACCACACTTTAGGAAGGATGTCAAGGCATTGGAGGGGGTGCAAAGGAGATTTACCAGGATGGTACCAGGAATGAGGGACTTCAGTTATCAGGAGAGGCTAGAGAAGCTAGGATTATTCTCCATGGAGCAGAAGGTTAAGAGGAGACTTAATAGACTTAATAGTTTTCAAAATTATGAGGGGATTTGATAGGGTGAACAAGGAGAAATTATTTCCACTGGCGGGTGGGTCGGTAACCCAAGGGCACCAATTTAAAATAGTTATTGAAAGAAACAGAGGGGAGGTGAGGAGAATTTTTTTTACACAGCGAGTTGTTCGGATTTGGAATGCATTGCCTTAAAAGCTGGTGGAAGCCGATTTGATAACAAGTTTTAAGAGAGAAGTAGATAATTATTTGGGGAGGACAAGTTTGCAGGGCTATGGGGAGAGTGCGGGGGAGTGGGATTGAATTGGATAGCTCTTTTCAAAGAGCCGGCACAGACACAATGGGCCGAACGGCCTCCTTCTGTGCTGTATAAATCTATGATTCTATGATTCATCCAGGAACAGTATAATTGGCTTCAGCACCTTGCCACATTAAAAGCTCAGATTGCTTCACAATGAAGGTAGTGACAGGGCATCTATTTAACGTCTTATCCAAAGGATACCACCTCTGACAAAGCAGTACTCCACCAGTACTGCACTGAAGCATCAGCTACACAACGAGCCAACGTCCCAGTGTGTTTTTTGAATCCTCAATCTTCTGCCACACACTCAAGTGTACATATAGACTATAACACAAGTTCCAAAAACATGGTACTTACCCATTGACCAAGAAATGGTAAGGAATTTCAGTGGATGAATTGCCATGATATTTCATTCATTTGCACTGACACAACAAATTGTACACATCATACAGATGTAATGGAGTTTGAAAAGGAGCCAAAGTATATATTTTTTAAAAGACTCACTGCACCCAAACCGCAACCATGTTTCAAACATTTTAACACGATAAACGGCTATGTTTACTGGCACATTATAGTTAGTCATTGATAGCCTTGCAAATCGCAAGCATTATTCATTTCAAATTTCTGGATACAATCACCACCACTCGTGGTAAGACAACTTGTTGATGCGTTATTGCAAGCTAACATTGGTATTTCTGTACAAATCTGTTCACACACGGGCAACACAAATGTTTTGCATTATACTGCAACAATACAGTTGTTTGTGCAACTGCAGCATTGACCCGCTATCTTTAGCACATTTTCAAACAACAAGGTCAGCATGCTGCAAGGATTTTAAAAGGGCCAAAGTTTGTATCATGTATCATGGATTCAGACCTTGAATAAGCACCATGAATGAATGAATGAATGAACTTACAGAGCCACTCTGGGTTACAATGTAAAGTGGTATTTAGCATACAAATAAAGGTCAGATTTGCATGTACAAGCAGAAACATTGGAGATTTGTTAAAAATGCAGTATAATAAACAGTCAGAAGCAGGGAGATCGAAAGCACGATCAAAGAGGAGGGTCTTAAGGTGGGGCTTGAAGGTAGCAAGGGAGGGGGCGAAGATGGAGGGACTGCGGGATGGAGTTCCAGAGGGTGGGTGCAGAGTGGTGGAAGGCCTGCCCGCCAATAGTGGGATGAGCAAGGCGGGGGATGTGAAGCAGGCCGGAGCCCGCTGAGCGGAGGGAGCAAACAGGATGGTAGTGGGTTAGGAGGTCGGAGAGGTAGGGGGGAGCAAGACCGTGGAGGGCTTTGAAGTTGAGGACAGGATCTTGAACTGTATCCTCTGTGTGACGGGAAGCCAGTAGAGTTGGGCGAGGATGGGGGTGATAGGGTCGCGGAGCCTAGTGCGGGAGAGGACACGGGCTGCAGAGTTCTGGATGATCTGCAGCCTGTGGAGAGGGAGGAGTTGGGGAGGCCAACAAGCAATGAGTTTTCATAGTCGAGCCTCGATGTAATGAGGGCATGTTTGAGAAATATTCAATTAAGAAAATAATTCAATTAAGAAATAATAATTTCAAGGCAGTGGTGGCCAATCTTCACGGTCAGCCAAAACATTTATTTTCTTAATTGAATATTTCTTGATTTATGCTGTAAATTGGAGATGCCATCTTTCAGATGAGCTGTTAAACTGAGACCCCATCTGCCTGTTTAAATGATGATCCCATGGCACAACTCGAAAGAGAAGGGAGTTTCTCTCGATGTCCTAGCTAACAATCCCCCAAATAATAGTGATCACTCTCTCCATGGCTGGTTGTGAAGATTGCAGGCCAAAATTGGCTGCCATGTTCATCCACAAAATACAGTCTCTCACTTTACAATTTATCCCATGAAGTGCTTTGGGTCATCCTCCTGGTGTGAAAGGCACTACATCAAATGCAAGGATTATTATTTATTATAAATCACTCCTTTCAAAAAAAATCCACTTCTTTCAAAAAAAATCTGAAATGTTTATTATCAAGCCACAGTGATGAGACAAAAGAGATAATAAACAGTTCACTAAGGGCCTTACTGCAGCAGCTGGCCATTTGACGATGAATGAAGACAAGGATAGAACATGTCTGGTGTTTCTTCCTTCAAGAATTCCATTGTGGGCGTGAAGTGATTAATGGTTCATTAGAAATGTTCTAAGATGTTGCAACAAACATGATGGCAGCTGTATCAACCATGTATCCCTGGCAACTGTTTGGTTTTATGGAGGTGGTCTCTCTGACCATGTCTGTTGCAGATGTAGCTCTGCTAATGGAAAAGGAGAATAGCGAGTGCATTGCTAAATCATTAGCTCTCTCATGAATTTCATAACAGATAGGCATGTGAGTGCTAGCTCTACACTATGTGTGTGTCAAGTGGATGACACACGGTCTCAGCCTACCCTACCTCCGCAATCTCCTTCAACCCTACCCATCTGGCCACTCCCTTCTCTCAGCGAACATGAGGCATTCTGCCCCAGCTTTCTGGAACTCTATCCAACTGAAGTGTCTCCAACTCACTCCCTTCACTCAGTGGGATGTATTAGGGAGTTATGGGATCGAAGGTGTGGAGGGGACAGAGAGCAAAGGGTTAGATTGAGGAGAAGAGCAGATCAGGATCGAAGAGATCCTCATTTTATCAGTTATGTTTATGAGATTTCAGTGTGTATTAAATCTGGAGAAAGGCATCTTTATGTTCCTAAGACAAGCGGTGCATTATGGAATGATAATTGTATAAACAGGGAGTGCACTAATGTACTCTAAATATGGGATTCAGATATTATAGATACAAAACAGATCTTGCCCATTATTGTGTTGAAGAATAAATTGCATGAAGCTATTTTCTCTTTTAAATAAAAGACGCTGTTCTCTGTCATAGCTGATCCTGTGAAGCTAAAACGTAATCACAAAGATCAAAGGAAAATTGAGAAATTTGTCAAAATAAATGCACAAAACATGCAGCAGTTATAATTCAAATAAGTGCACTTAGAATAGAAAATTCCTGAAGGTTTGGTTAAAGCATTGGTTTTTCCTCCTGACACATTCCCTAGGATAATGAATATCAGGATGGGTAGTAGAGAGGACCACTAGCACACAGTCTGCAAATTCATACTTAAAACTTCTTTTAAAACAAATTACATGAAAATGGACAATATACGCCTGGGCCATATTCATTTTATATACATATTTTGATATACATTTTGTTTGTCGGAATCTCTCTTTCCTCAGACCCAGGAGCACATAATGCTAAATAGAATTAATTCACAAAATTACCTCAGCTCTTGCTGTTCTTTGACAAGAGTTTCACGGTGTTCAACAGCTACAGGAAATATACTCTTGGTTACTTGTGAAGAAAACAAAAAGCTCCTTCATTGCCATTCACAGTGTGCTGTGGAGGACACAGCCACTCAGTGCCCACTTTACAACTGTTCAGGATTTTACAACAAAAACAGCATCAATGATTTTTCATGTAGCCCAAAGCAGTATATACTCTTTTTTTTACGCACACAGCCACACCCATTTAACATTTTTCCATGTAACTCAATAGGACATGTGGCATAGTGTGCACAGAAGAGCTTTTCCCTCCCCCAGTTCTATCTCTGCATGTGCTGAAAACACAGCGACTCATACTGGAGTCCAATCCTCCAGGCGTGGGTAGGTCTGCAAAACCTCAAACGAGTGACTATTCTGTTCTGACAAAGGGCTGTGGACCTGAAACGTTGACTGACTTTCCTTTCTCCATAGATGCTGCCTGACCGGCTGAGTGTTCCCAGGGACTTCTGTTGTTGTTTCAGATTTCCAGCATCTGCAGTATTTTCTGTTTTGGCTATTCTGCTCTTTGAGCCTGGAGCGTGAGAGAAAACTGAAGAACAGCATAAGAGTTGGTCATCTGAAAATCAGGCTCTTTTCTCAGCCTCCATTATCTTATTTCACTTTAGGCTCAGCTTCCATCTTGGTTACCAGGCTCATGCACATCATGTAGAACGATAGATATTTGCAGCATAGAAAGAGACCATTCGGTCCATCCTATCTGCACTGCCCCTTTGAAAGTGCAACCCCTTTCAAAGAGATGTGTGAAATGCAGTGATGGCAGGCTCGTGATATTAACTTGGGATGGTTGAAACCTCAAAAATCAACAAAGTAAATGGACAGCACTAAGAGCACTGCCAGTACTCAGGCTGCTCTTTGCTAAGGTTGTTCTGCTTATCCTTGCTGCCCAGAGCACAGAAGTGGGGATCTGCGAGTTGTTTCTTTTCTCTTGATAATTCTTGTTATATTTCTCCTCTGCCCTCGACTCCCGAAGGCAATCAACATTTCCCCCCTCTACTGATGTACTGATGTTATTAATAATAATCATGATATCGTGTCTCATCACACTGTTGAAACAACTCAAAGCATTTCACAGGATTTGACTATAAAGTGTAGTGACTGTTTATTGATAGGTGAATGTTGGAGCCAATTTGCACACAGCAATAGCCCACAAACAGTCATGAAGCAAATGACCAATTGTATCTGGAGAATTGTTGTCCAGGACACCAGAAACACACTTTCTTTTCGAATCATGCCAAGGGATCTTTAACATGCATTTGAACAGACAGAAAGAACCTTGTTTTAATGCCTCATCTGAAGGACGGCACCTTTGACGATACAGCACATCCTCAGCACTGGATTGAGTGTCAGCTTAGCCTGAGTTCAAAGTCCTGACATGGGATTTGAATCCACAACCTTCTAACTGAGATGAAAATGCTATCCACTGAGCCAGACTGACACCTGAGACCTTGTTCAACTTGCGTCATCTTCCTTCCGATATCTCGAAGAGTAACCATTATTCAAGCATTATCCTTGACAATGATAGTTGGCAGGTGTACCTGGAGGAAATACCCATACCTGATCCTGATCATGCCCAATGTCTAGACATACACATCTAGCAGCAGAGACTTCTGAATGAAGCTCAGAAGCAGATATCAAGGTTCAGTTTCCACTCTTCAACCTAGAGAGCACTGATACAGACTCTAGCAACCAAACTGTGGTTGAGATAGTTAATTCAATACCAGAATCTGATGCTCTAACCTTCCGGTCTGTATGGCTTGGTGCTGTACAAGGCGGTACCTTTATCAACTTCACAAAGCTTGGTATTTTTTCTGACTATCAGTTTAGATGTTTGTAAAGAAGATGGTGTTGTGTGATTAGAGAATCTTTAGTAATCCAGCGTGCTGCAGTCAGTGCAGTAAAAATGTTCAATATGATGGCACAGGCTCATTTGTTCGGTCAGAGCTCGAACAGCTTTGCATTATAGCAACATTCAATTCCATCCCAAGGGTGGGAAAATTAGCTGCAGTTAGATAAACAGACTTCACTGGACACAGCTGCCAATTCACTATATAAGCATACAGCTGTCGTATAAGAAATGTGAACCTAATCTCTCTTAGTTTCGTTTAACCTTAGAGTATTGGATATCCCAACAGTTTTTGTCACACAACACCAATGAGTGACCATCATAGGTAGACTACTCAGTGAAGCTGCATTACAGTCAATGGTAACATGGTTAG
This sequence comes from Callorhinchus milii, assembly GCF_018977255.1. Taxonomy (NCBI): domain Eukaryota; kingdom Metazoa; phylum Chordata; class Chondrichthyes; order Chimaeriformes; family Callorhinchidae; genus Callorhinchus; species Callorhinchus milii. The sequence goes on along the minus strand of NW_024704744.1, from coordinate 43,335,968 downwards.
ATGAGGTTAAAAAAATTCCTCATCAAACAGACAGCGATGTATAATGATACTGAGACTGTACAGGTTAGAACAAACCTCAAACCAAACTAAATGTGACTTGGTAAGTCACAGAACTCGAAGCATTTATTGTGGGAATATGTAACATATCTTTGGTTCAATTCCACTTTACCCATCCTGGGAGCCAACATAAATATGATAGCCTGTTCTAACGAAGGGTCGTGGACCCAAAACGTTGACTCACTTTCCTTTCTCCATAGATGCTGCCTGACCTCCTGAGTGGTTCAGCAACTTCTGTTTTTGTTTTCAGATTTCCAGCATCTGCAGTATTCTGTGTTTTATAAATGTGACAGTATTGGACATCACTTTATTTTTATGTAAGATGGTTATTATAATATAATAATAATCCCTACATTTGATAAAGCACCCTTCACTTCGGGAAGATGGCTTAAAATGCTTCACAGAGTGTGGAGTAACTGTGCATTTTGTACATTATGTCAAAAAACTGCTTAGTTAGGAGAGTCATTTCTGCAGTGATGGAAACAAGGATGTGGGCAGGAAAAACACTAAGCTTGAGATGCTACTTTAGATCCAGTTACACATGTTCTTAATAACAAAGGTAATTAAATATTAAGTCACAGCTCAAGGGCATTTGGCTACAAGTTAAAAGACGTTCTAACTTTACATCAATGTTCAGGCCATATTTGGATTGGTGTAAGTTGTGTAAACCATGTGTAAACATTCCTTTGCCTATTACTTACACAATTAAGAAAAAATATAATTCCTACGTTAAACATGCATGTACACATGATTTACACATTTTCCATTACAGAGCAAGGCATGACACATGGCTGACAACTCACACAAATCAAATCCAGTGCAATTCTGGCCAATGTCCCTTCAAAAGGACATTCATGTGTTATAGAGTGTTCAGAGCTTCACTGAGGAAAATAAAATTGAGGAGAAAGAGAAACCAAGTCCTGATGAGTCAATGTTATCAAATGCAAGCTTTATCAAATAAAGATTTGAAACGTTTAAACTTCTCTCAATACTTCAGGAGTAATTGCTATGAAGTGTAGTGAATGTGTATTTGTAGGCAATTTGTGAACAACTGGACCCACAATCAGCTGTGAAGCTAATATATTATAATTATTATTGTAAAAAATCATTTATCCAGATTTGAATTTATGTGAAACTAATTACAGAAATTTTCAGCTCAGAAGAAGGCCATTTAACCCAAACGTGCAACAACTGTGGACTAACTCCATTATAACAGGTCTTGCTGGAGCTCGAGTCCGCTTACAAGACAGAGTGCAGAAGTGCAACTTCCAGTGCAACTGCATGAGCTTTCAGGAAGTCAGTCAGTCAGTCAGTCGTCCTGGGTTGACAAGCATTTCTAGAACTACCAACTCGTGCGAGCACTCACAGCTGATGAACCATGGTCTGAAACACGGTCTGCACCGGATGTGATGTTAGCAGCCACCTGAAGACCTGGTACCTCCAGCCATATTGTGCACACCCATTATAACACGGGTTAATTTTATGGACTGAAACCATCACATTATAATAGGATCATCCTGGAAATGCAAATGCAAGGATTTTTTTAAAATTGTGCTGTATCTTTTCCCTAAATTCCTTCCAAGTGACCCTCCATCTTTAGTTCTACTCCTTACCTGTCCTTGGACCCTTTTTACAAGTTTTCCTCCTTTATGAGCACATCACCTAAATGTGCACAACACACTGATATCAGCGGCAGAGTGTGAATGGCAAGCGTACAACAACATGAGGAACACAAACTTTGTTACCCTGTAGTAATGAGGCAGGAACATACCTTGATTCAGTCGAATGAGGGAATATTATACCAAAACTATGTACTATTAGTCTCAAGGCTGCACACAAGCACAGTGCAGTGGGGGTGGGGGAGGGTACTGTGCAGTACAGGATGCAGTACAGGAAGGTATGTTACAGGTCCTCACCTCTCACAGGGAGCTCATGGCCTTAGATGCGTTATCGCTGAGGGAAGGCGGGCACTTCCCCACATGGGAATGGAGGAGGAAACAACACCAAAAGCTCATCTCCTGCGCCCTTTGTGGTGCCCTGCTCAAGAATTAAACCATCGGAGGGCCTCACTCCACTGAGAGAAATTACAGTCTGTGAAGCCATGGTATTTAAAACGACATCCCATCACAGCACAGAGTGGTAATTTTTTCTTATTAATGATTGCAAAGAGCTGCTTCAATAGCCTTAAGGGATTCTTGAGGGATTATTATCAGGCGTGTGCAGTAAGAAAATTTGCCCAAGGTTTCACTCTGCCAGGAATCAAACCTAGGTCTCGCACTTGTGAGGTGAGTGCTCCAACCACTGAACTACATGACTCCATTTTTATAAGTTCAAAGTTATAAAGGTCGAGAAGGCCACAGATTTAAATCTGGCCTGTGTTGAGTTAGCTTCTCTCAGCTCGGGCAGCATTTGAAGTCCTACAATTGACCTCATTAAACCATTCTCCAGCAAAATCAGCATCATGAGAGGAGAAAAATTGGCAATAAATGTCAATAAAATTATAAAGCCAGATGTTCTGAGCATTTCTGGATCTGAATGAAATACAGACAGAGAAGGTCCAGAGAATATTTTGTCAATGAAAATAAATGTTTTCAATTAAATATGCTTCTGTCACTCCATGAAACCCACCACCTGCTGCCTCGACCCCCTCCTCACCAATTTACTGGTCACGCAGCTCCCCCTCCTATGCCCACTACTGGCTGACGTCACCAACCAGTCTCTCTCCTCCGGATCCGTCCCTGCCTCCCTCGAAACTGCTATCATCACCCCCCTCCTGAAAAGCGCGGTCGAAGAGGCGGGTCTTGAGACGTGCCTTGAAGGAAACAAGGGAGGGAGCGAGGCAAAGGGAAGGTGGGAGTTCCAAAGGGTGGGGGCAGAGAGGCTGAGGGTCCGACTACCGATGATGGGGCAGACCGGGCATGGGATGTGAAGAAGGTTGAGCGGAGAGAGCAGACAGGTGCAATGCTCCCTTCAATAGTAATATTTTCCTGCTTGGACAAAGACATTATTGGCAGGTACGCTATGAGTTAATCAAACTCAGCCCAGGTAGTATGAGACGTGTTACAATTGGCTGTAATGCCCAGGTTAAGGAGGAGGGAAAATCAGTCAGGTCTTCCGTTCCTGGATCAGTGCAAATAGATGAAAAATAACATCAGTATCACACCGAGCATTGTATTGTTCACATTCTCGCAGTGATTGACCTTTGTGGCTTTTATTGCGTTTGTTAAATGGGTGATTTACTGTGTATAGAATAACCAGCATTGAATGTATCATTCTCATCCATACAAGTCATGAGGTCCTTGCCAGAAAACCATCACTGTAGGTACAACATTCCCTGATTCGTAAGCTATCGTTTGAATAGCAGGCATGTAATGTAAGATTATTAGTCTTCTGAAAGCTGAGTAAAATGTACGTTTTACTTGAATTGTGAGAACCTCTTTATGACACTGAAGGCGGAGTGGAAGGCACAGCTCTCTTGTTACGTGTGCGATGAGATCATTTACTCATTTAAGCGCTCCGAGATGCTATCCTGCATGAAGGGCACTATATAAATGCAAGTTGTTGTTGTTGTTACTCATAAAAACCCACCTATGGAATGAGTTTCGGCTGCCAATTGTGAAAGAATTGTACAAAAAAAGAGGTAACCTCTGCATTAATCCAATGTGTTGACTGACATCTTAGTCCATGCATTCAGTTCAGTGACTTTACGGTATTGAACTCCCCGCCAACCCCACACACAGACACATACATCTTCAATAGTGGCAAGTGAAATTCAGATGATAAGGCCTTTTGACCATCTGATCTCTATATAAAATCTGTGCCCTCCAAATCACATCTGATCCCAGTATCAAACTTCTGACTCGCAAATTAATATTGAACTGCCAGTTAGCAGATAATGGACAACAGCATCATCTGCTGCCAACAGACAGTCCAGTGCTGTCCAAGGTGGGCTGAATCTTTGGAGTCTGTGATAAATTAGCTGCTCTATCTCTGCAGTGGAGGTGATCAAATTCGTAAGGGAAGAACAGTGAAGGCAGTGGTGGTGGTGGGGGGGCTAAATTCAGCCATACTGCTCCTGTTGTTATCCACTGACCCACTAGAAACTACTTAGTGTGAAGATTAGTTAAGGGCGGGATCATGGTCTGTCTGGCAATACTCAGTGTCTAGGCTCACGCATGAGAAGTGACCAAAGTCTGCTGGTGCCCAGGGAGCATTGGTACAAATGGAAACAGTGCCTCCATGAGAGGAAAAGGAAGATATAGAGGAGGGCAGGAAATGGCAAAAGATTCCCAGTCCACAACAAACTTTCTATTGAGACAGCATGTTATTCTGCACTTCAGAAAGTTGTAAGAAGAGCTTCACGTTTCATGAAGTGTTATTTTGATTTCAATACTGACAGATTTCTTAACAGACAAATCTCAGACTTATGCAGTTAACCTTCCAGCTGCAATAGTCACTAACAGACTCAAACCCCTCATAGCACTAATTACTCAGGGCTCTACTACTTGTACTTTGTGGAAGATTCACTCATTCCAGAGCAGCCGGGCCGCAGTGTGGGGTGTGGGCTATGCTCAAATCTGTCAGCCACTTCATCATTTCCCATCCACCGAAGTGGCAGTTCTGACAACCAGTCCCAAACACCAGGCAGCAGCACACAGGCAGGGAATTGCGTAGCAGTGGGATCTTTTCAGAATCATACAGTACAAAATTACATTTGTAAAGGGCCTTTCATGTCGGGAGGACGTCCCAAGGCGCTGAACAGTCAGGGATTAGGAAACAAACAGTGGGGGGTTGGGATCAGGGAGGATGGCGGGCAGAGAGGGGAAGAGGGTGCCCGAAGGAATGATTGAAGAGGAGGGGTCTTGAGTCGTGAGGAGGCAAGGGAGGGAGTGAGGTGAAGGGAATGTGGGATGGAGTTCCAGAGAGTGGGGGTAGAGAGGCTGAAGGACATGGAGCAGGCTGGAGCCTGCTGAGCAGAGGGAGTGGATAGGTTGATAAAGGGTTAGCAGGTCGGAGAGGTAGGAGGGGGCAAGGCCATGGAGGGCTTTGAAGGTGAGAACGAGAATTTTGAACTCGATCCTCTGAGGGATGGGGAGCCAGTGGAGCCAGGAGAGAGGGTGGGTGTGATGGGGTCACGGAACCTGGTGCGGGAGAGGACACGAGCTGGAGAGCTATGGATGATCTGCAGTTTGCGGAGAGAAGAGTTGGAAAGGCCGACAAGCAGGGAATCATTTGAAACATTTACTGCAATTAAACCTTTATTTGGGGTCTATGCTTGCTGGCCATTTAGCTGATGTATAATCGCAACGCTCTTAAAAACTTCATAAACCTTTTCTGCAATAGCTTGTTTTCCGTTACTCACAACTTTATTGATGAGTCTTTTAACTCCAGTAGAATGCTGGGGAAGTGCTGAATTGCTGTCTTTTGGATGAGATGTTAAATTGAGATACTGTCTTCGTATTCAGGTGGACTTTAAAGATCCCAAAGCATTGTTTGAAAAGGGGAATTTCTCCCAGTGTCCTGGCCAACAATCCCCCAGATAAAATAATTGGTGATTCACTTCATATCTGTTTTGGAGATATTGCTGTATGCAAATTGGCTGCCATGTTTGCCTACAAATACACAGTCACTACACTTCAAGTAAAATCCTGTGAAGCACTTTGAGACATCTCACCAACATGATAAGATGCTATATGAAATGCAAGAATTATTATTACAAGCAAAAATCTTCCTAAAATTGCTATGGCTTCAATGCTTTAACCCTTTGCTCACCAATGTCATTCAGTAAAATGCAGCCATTTCCATTTGGAGTCTTATTTCTTAATTTTTTAAAAAAAACATTGCTACATAGATGCAGGGCAATAAAGTTTCTTCATGCACTGAATTCATTCTATCATTGGTGTTTTACAGCTGTAAATTTCTTCCAGATGTTCTTATCTACTGTCTCCAGTTAATGAGAACCCGAGACTGTGGATCAAACCGAACTGAATTAAAAAGGAAACTTTGAAAAGAAAGCATCTGGAATTCTAAATGTGCAAAATGTGCAAAGGAACTCCCCAGTTCTGTACATGTACACCACATATATGGAGACTTTTACAAGTCCTCTCTATTACATAATTTACCAGCCAAGAGAACCTACCAGTGATTGCAAAATACATACGGGGATGGCAGGGGGAGGGAGAAGGAAAGTAATGTGAAAGCACTACCTGAAAAAGATCTGGCATATTTACTACCCGTGAAAACAAATCTTTGAATTCCTTAGCTAAAAAACAATATACAGGAGTCAGTATACAGCGCTATGTTTTCCAGATTGCCTCCAAGGCCAATCCTGAAGCCTCCACTGAGATAAAGAGAAACGCTCCACAGTCCACCCACTTCCCCATCACTGAGATTTAAACTGATCATTTGTTCCATGGGACATTAATAATAATAATAACAACATTCTGGGACATCGCTGTGTGCAGTTGGGCAGCCGCGTTCGCCTACAAATTCACTGTCACTCCACTTCACAGTTAATCCTGTAAAGTGCTTTGGGACGTGCTCCCGACATGAAAGGTGCTATATCAAATGCAAGGATCATTATTATATGGGTACATATTGGTCCACTATGTACAGAATCACCTCCTATCAATCTATCTATTTTACTATTAAAGGAGCACGGCATGAACGGAAATGCAGTATCTAGAACAGTACAACAACAACAACTTGCACATACACCTAATAATAATCCCTCCAAAAAAACCAAAAACAATAATAAATTGGTCATTTTCAATCTACAACTGTTTGTGGGACATTGTTGTGCACAATTGGCTGCCGCGTTCGCCCTCAAATATACAGTCAATTCACTTTACAGTGTGTTCTGTGAAGCGCTTTGGGACGTCCTCCCGATGTGAAAAGCGCTATATCAAATGCAAGGATTATTATTATTATTATATAGCGCCCTCCACGCAGGCTAGCATCTCAGAGCATTTAACAGTGGCGAAGCCTGACTCCGAGCCAGGCGGGGGGTGACCATAAGCACAATCGAAAGGAAGGTTTTCAGGCGGTACTTGAAAAAGGGGAGAGAGGAGGCAAGGTGAGGAACTGAGGGAGAGTGTTCCAGAGTTCCACAGTACTCTCCGATATGTTTATTCAAGACTCTACCAGCACCTTTATCTCTCTCCATAAAAACATGAGATTAAATGGAAATGCACTTTCTAATTGAGATGTGATTTAAAAGAAACCAACCTGAAACAACACAAGTGCAAGACATTTGCTTCTTTGGATAGGTGATGCCAAATGTTTTTGTTTAGGTTACTCTGAACTTTGCTTGCATCAAACAAATCGGACAGCAATTTCTTGATAGCCCAATATTAACTGGGACTTTAATTGGCCACAGACAGACAAAATTGTGCCAGAGAACAAATTTACTGTACAATGTTTAGTAAGCAAATATTTACTGAGTTCAACCTCTTGAATCACGGCTTTATTATTACAACCTGTCCTTATCTCCCACTCTGCAAACAGTGCAAGTGTGAATACATAGGCTTTTAAGTATATTGGACACTGTAGCAATCCCACATCTTCTGTGTCGAGGTGGAAGACAGTATTGTGTCACCAGCAAGGGGTCATTGGTCCACAAGCACCAGGAAGGGATTAGTGTTTCAGTTCACTGGCTACGAAACTCAACTGACATTTGAAGAATGAATATGTAGAAAGATCCACTTCACAATAAAGACTGATGACGTTGTGAGAAACAATTGCTTTGGTACAAAGGGGAGTGCTGGCTGACAAGTTTGTTTTCCACAACCACACAGATAAGGTTAAGAGCTTCCAGTTTGAGAATGCTGCGAAAGGTTTGTTTTATGTGGCAATATTTAGGTTTTTAACAGTTAGAGCACTTTTCTTATCTTTGCACTTGCCAATGACTTCAATTTAATTGCAGAAAAGACAAGAAGAATTTGACATTTGTAAAGCTTCACATCTCTGCCAAAGTGTCGTTTGGGGAAAGGAAATGAGAAAGCATAAAATCACTCAGAAACCAAGAGCATTCTCAAAACCTCTTGAGTTAAAGCAAAGTATAAACATCTAAAGGTAAGTAAAACTGCTCTAAACCCTGGCAGGAACATCTCAAGAGCAAATGTGAACTCTCACTGGTAAGCCTGTTTTTCTTACATTTTCACCTACTTGTGAAGATTTATAATCCCTGTACAATGACAACATGTTTATCAACAGCAGAAACCGTGCAATCTCTCAGCTCTCTCCCATGTCACAGAGCAATGATTTATTGGGAAAAAAGTTCAAAGAGGATTCTTTCAAAAGAGGGAAAATGTAGCAGCCAATTTGTACACAGCAATGTCCCACAAACAGCCATAAAGTGAATGATCAATTTTATTTGGGAGATTGTTAGCCAGCTAGAAAACGGGGAAAACCTTTTAGAAAAAATAAATAAAACATCAGATGTATTTTTTGTTTGTTAATGTAATACCATGAATGAATATGGGGAGCTTTTACTTTTATAAAGAAAAATGATAGAAGATATTTGCTTTGTTCACTGCATATTTATCACACATTACAACCCATGCAACATAGTAGCCATGTTACAGTCAGATTTACTCAGTGCTCAAAGTTTCCTCTCATTCAGTCACTCTTTTCCTCACGCCTCTGTCCTTCTCAATCATGGCCACACAATAATATAATAATAATCCTTGCATTTGATATAGCGCTTTTCACGTCGGGAGGACGTCCTGAAGCGCTTCACAGAACACACTGTAAAGTGAATTGACTGTATATCTGTGGGCGAACGCGGCAGCCAATTGCACACAGCAATGTCCCACAAACAGTCGTAGATTGAAAATGACCAATTTACTATTGTTTTGGGTTTTTGGAGGGATTATTATTAGGCGTGTGGAGTAAGGAAACTTGCCCAAGGTTTCACCCTGTGCCTGGAATTGAACTCAGGTCTCTCGCTTGCAAAGCGAATGCTCTAACCACTATGCTACAGGACTCCACAGCATCTTACCTAATCCTCAGAAAGCAGGACACAGAGATAACCTCGTCCAAGGCTTCTGCCAATCCTATAACCAGCTAAGAGATGATCAACATTTGGCCAGGATGCTTTACCCCAATAAAATTGGGAATTTACTGTGTGAACTGTGTGCAGAAGTGAAACCCATACCCTTGCTCACAGAACTGCTTTAGTATTTCTTCTTTGATTTTATTTTGTTCCCACCTAATATATTCTCCATTAGAGTGGCAAGCCTAAAGGATTACAATACTTTGTTTTCTCTCAAATAAACTCTTTATTAACCTTTATATGACTGGATCTGTTTTAAATTGTTTACAAAGAGGTTTAGAAATGCAAATACAGATTAAGGCATTAAAGTACCTGAAGGTGACTGTTTGCTTACTGTGGACCTCTTTTGGGTAGGTTGGAATGAAGCTTCAGCTCACTTCTGCCCTTTCATTACTGGTACTGTATTCAAATGTGCATGATGGTTGTCTAAGATGCATTAGGATTCACTCTGAATTTAGCCACTGGGTACAAATTATCCAGTGTCTAAAGTCAGAGTAGAAATTACACAGTCTGCATAGCCTACAAAATACACAATCACTGCACTTACAATGTACCCTGTGAAACGCTTTGGGATGTCCTCCAGACGTGAAAAGCGGTATATCAAATGCAAGGATTATTATTTTATTATTATTATTATCCAAAATCCAACATAAACAATGGAAGCATCGCTCTCCTTGGAATATCATATAGCCCATCATGCACCATGGTGTGTTTAGGTGAGGTACAGAGAAGCATCTTATCATTTTCTTCTCCCCCAGGTTGAAATGATCTGAACCAGAATCTAAGTACAAATTTTATTTTTAAACAGGCAATACTTGTGGCAGGGAAGGGGGAGGAGTGGGTGCTGAAACTCTCCAGATTGCGGAGAAAACAAATTCCTTCTGATGCCACAACCACCCGGCCACCAGGGCTCGTGCCCCTCTATATTCTACTGCAATCTTGTTCCAATATAAATATTGGGAGGTACAGGAGAGTTGGAAATAAAAGTTTTACTACAATGCATTGGGTGCTAGCTGTAAGTTTATACGTTCTTAGACAAGTGATAGCTTCACTGCAGAAACCACTGCAGGTCACTCTTGAATGGAAACCAATACCTGGTATTAAGCAGTTTTAAAAAGAAACACTTGCTGCTGCCTGTGATCTCCACATAACTCTGAGAAGCTGTTATTTCTGTGAAGTAGCCTAGCATTGGAGAGAACATGATACCGTACATGTGACTCAATGACATGCTGAGGTGTTGTTAAAATGGACTCTCAAAGCTGATGATATTGGGCCACATTCCATCATTATGTCCACAGCATCACAAACACAGGTGACAAAATCTCCACCTTGGTCACCACACTGAAAACTAGAATTACAATACTGTGATTCAATTTCTTTTTTTTAAATGTTAAAAAATGCATTAAGTGCACATTCAACCCTCCTGAAACCAATCCAATTCTAACAGACACTATAAATCTGCAGCAATAACTGCAGAGTCCAGTTTTCACAAAAGGCTAATGCACTTGAATTTACAGCAATATCACTATATATATATTTAAAATTTATATTTTAAATGATTAAATCAGCTCAACAATCCTGCACTTTCTGACCTAACTGATGAATATGCTTCGACAAAAAATAATAATGTGGTCACTTAATCCACATCTGTTTGTAGGACAAAACATACAGTCAATTCACTTTACAGTATATTCTGTGAAGCCCTTTGAGACATCTAGAAGACGTGATAAGGTGCTTTATCAAATGCAAGGCTTATTATTATATCACGCTCCTTCTATTATGAGTAACAGTACAAACAGCCTTGGGAATAACTTGAAGTAGTGAAGGCAGCATTGCTGTTTGAGCTGGCATAAATGAGCCCCTTCAGACCTGGGGTGTATTATATGCAGAAGCCCAGAATCACCAGCTGTCCCCATTGCTTACCTTTGAACTGTATTCCCATAACCAGCTGCACAATGGAAAGTGAAGAGGCGCTTTGTTTATGGGACGCTCTTCTGGATCAATGATGATGCCACTCACATTCACTCCTTGCCCCAGTCAACAAATGATCATTCAGAAAATTCCCTGAAGCAAAATGAAAGTAAATATTCAGATAACTTGAATAAAGTACCTCATCAAAGGACAGCAACATTAACAACATTAACCTGCTTTTTGCAGCCTGTATAATTATTAAGCAGGAAGGGGATTATTTGGCATTTAATTAATCATTGCTTCCAAAAACATGTACATATATATATTCAGTGAAAGGTAAACAAAAGCCAAGTGAGCACATGTCCATAAATTCACTTCACAAAATCTCTGCAGTGGTTCCAAAAACAATCTTTGTTTTTGTAGAAGCAACTAGGAAAACTGTGAATGCTGGAAATCAAAACAGAAATTTACAGCATGTAAATCAGCATCTGAGAGAGAAAGTGAACCCATGTTACAGCAAAGCACATTAAAACTAGGTTGTTTTTTATTCAGATTCCGCTCCCCAGCCTCTGCTAATGCTATTTAGCTAATGTCAAAACACAAAGATATTTAAGTACAGTATAATTGCTCAGACTGCATAAGATGGCTCAATCATACACTTAAGCAGGTCGATGGGCTTCCACATGTACTTTAATCACTGCAGTTTCCTCTGTTGTAACAATGGCCTAAAGCAGTGGTGGTCAATCTTTTTGTTAAGACAATTTATTCGGTTGGCCGACAAAATAAATGTTCTTGATTGAATATTTCTTGATTTATACCGTAAGAACATGCCACTTCTTGACAGCCCAGCGGGCCAGGGGTTGGCTACCACTGCCCTAAAGGGTAAAAAACATGAGCAGAAGGTTATGAGTTCAAATGCTGCCTGCGCTGAGTTAGCTGATGTTAGGCAGGGCAGCTGGAGAATTAGCAAAGACCTCTATCAGGTTGCGGCTTAATCTTCTCAGCTCGAGGAAAAAAACCTCAACTTCTGGTCTCTTTTTATAACTGAGACCCCTCACCCTTGTCAACATCCTAGTGAATCGACACTGCCCTGTTTTGATTGGTTTCACATTCTTTCTGTAATGGGAAGCCCAATCCTTCATTGTGTTTAACTTTAGTGGATCCAATTGTATTTTCTATTTTTTCACACCTCCCTCCCTGCTCCTGGTTTGACCTCCTCTTGCTGGGTGTGTTTCTACCAGCCCTAGTTGCCCTCCAGCACCTCGCCCAAGTGGCCACTGTTCATGTGTGAGCATTGGCAGTGAGTGTCACCAGCTCACTTGACCGTAGAGCGCATCACAGCTGAGCGTCAAAGCCTTTTCACAGAATTTTACTGTAAAGTGCAGTGACTGTGCATTTTGTTGGCAAATGTGGCAACTAATTTTGTGCAAGGTCCTACAAATGACCAAGAAATAGGGGTTATTCACTTTATGGCTAAGATACCAGGAGAAACACCCTTCTCTTTTCAAAGGGCAAGGGTGTATTTCACCCTCAGAACTACCAGTCACTACACTTTGCAGTGTATTCTGTGAAGCGCTTTGAGATGTCTTGAACACATGATGGAGCGCTATATCAAATGTAAGAATTATTATTATTATTTATGTTAGTACCTCTTCGCTTGGAGAGCAATGATTGGAAGAGAGTCAGAGCAGAAGGTAAGTGTATTTTTATTATATTATCTTTTTNATTATTAAATATCACCTGCCTTTCATGGTAAATATATGTGTGTTGCGAAAAATGTAGGCCAGGGAGATCTGTATGAAATGCACTATATTTATTCAGTAGTAAAGTAGTGGCACTGTGCTACTTACATTGCCTTCTGTCTTAAGAAATATCTTATATTAGCCTAGAAAATAAAATCCTTTTGTCCTATGCAAAAATAATGTATCTTAAAAAGAGGGGGAGGGTAAGCGTGGGACATGAATTTCCGAAAGGGAGCACAGCAAAAAAAGATTTGGGAACCTCGAGCCTAGAGTATGAGTTCACTTCCCCACATGAGGCTTTAATCCACAATCTTCTGACTCAAGAGCAAAAGTGCTACCAACTGATTGAAGCTGACATATTACTTATAAGCAGGCAATACTACTGACTGCAAAAATTAGCTTTGCGTATTTCACTGTAAAAGGTGCTTTGAAATTGCCAAGTTTGTCCATGAGCAGCATGAAATACACTAGCACGCGCTGAGGCACAAAAATATAACCAAACCAGAGAGTCCAGAAGAGAAAAGGAGGTACAGTATAATTTGCGTATAAAATAAAAACTTCATTTTGATACAGCGCCTTTCACGACAGGAGGGCATCTTAAAGTGCTTAACAGGATACACTGTAACGACTCCGTATTTTGTAGGTCAATTTGCACACAGTAACGTCCCACAAACAGCCAATGTATCACCAATGTACTTTCAGTTTAAAAATGTCAGCTGGTATTAGGGTGACAGGCAAAGCTACAGGTTTTGTTTTCCAACTGAAACAAGATACGTCTGCACTAAAAATGCCGCCACATGAATGGGTAGTTGTATTATGCCAATGAATAGTCCAGCCACATATCAATGCCACATGGCCCACAAACCCATATTCACACATGGCAGTCATTTCTTTTATATAAAAAAATGTTTTTCCTAAGCTAATATGTCACTGTATAGAAGGCATTTATGTAAAGGCCACATCATGAACCAATGGCTGTATACAGCAATTAGGATCTGCAACAGGAGCCTATAAACCCTGTCTTTATATTCACAGAGCCAAGTTACTTCTCTCCTACAACTACATTTCAATATTGTGGAGTGAGAAGCACAATTTATACGTCCTGTTACATTCGCTTTGAACGAGGGCTAGAGTAAGCATGGCTCAATTGCAGCTTTCTGTCCATACTATTTGTTTTCACACATTATTAAAGAGTTTGGTTGCACGATTAGCTCTTTAATAATGTTTAAACAACATAGTTGTCGGGCTGTCCAATGGATAAACTGAGAGCTTTGAGTGAAGCTAGAGGCAGGGGTTTGTACTCTGAGGGTGCTGATCCAGATTTCCCCAAACCATTATAATTTTTATCGGGAGGATAGAGAACAACAACTTATATTTATATAGCGGCCTTCACGCAGGGTAGAGTCCCAGAGCCATTATCGCAGCAACTAAATATACAATATGAGCACAGCATGAGGCCCAGTCGTCCATGATAAACATATCACCCAACTGTACACTCACAGAACAGTGAAATGCCAGCTGCACTCTCTGAGCTTCTTTCCCGAATTAGCACATAGTCGAGGTCTAGCTCCATCCTCTAAATACAAACAAAGTCTAAAACTTAAAACCATCATTACAATAATACATACAATTGTTGTTTTACGGGTCACTTTATATGAAAAGGAAGAATAAAACAAAATGATTTTCTCTCGTCATTTCCACCTGGCATTCACCAATAATAAGACTGAAAGGGTCCAAGCGTACCAGAGCATCAATGCAGCTCTGACTCCAAGTCAATAAGAGCCTCTCCTCATCCTCATGCTCATGTGCTTTTATTCACATCCTCCATAGCATAGCCATAGCTGGACAAGCATCAGGAAAGCTTGCCAGATAGTGCTATCAGTGGCAAGTTATGCTGTTTTAGCTGGTAACCAGCTGAACAACATAGCTTGCCATTGATAGCACTGTCTGACACATTCTGGAGTTCCCAAGCCTTAGCTCTTGACAACCTGCGCTTAATACTTTCCAGGCTTAGGTAAGCAGGATGTATCCCTCCAGGGAGAGTGTGGGTATTCCATCCCAACAATCTATCTCTGGGATTTCCATGTGTAGGTGGGATGCATGGAAATCTCAGCTTGTTTTGGATATTCTTAAGCATGGAGATGGGTTTCTCATGTGTCAAGACACCCAGCTGACAAAAAAGCAGTTTGTGAAGCTCTCTGCTGTAGGAAAAAATTTTACAGTCCATTACTCCCAGCACTATAACACATTATTATTATAAAATGTCATAAAACCCTATGTAATTACCATTTTGTTTTGCCATTTTTATCCCACTGGCATTTTTCTCCACAAGCGCCAATCTACTCCCATTCTCATGCTTTCTCCCATACCTTTTAATATTCCTTCTCTTTAAGAGGAAGAGTAATGAAAGGAGTAGTCTTGAAAACCTGGGCAAAAGACGTTTCTGAAGGCGGTAATAAAGCAATCCTTTGCAACGTTTGTAATCTTCAACACCATTGTAAGTACAATCTGTCTATCCTTAAAAAAGGAGGTCAAAGATCTCTCAACTAACTTTTTTTAAAAAAGGCAGTTTCTCAAAAACAATTTTACATTTATAACAGCACCTTTCACATCAGGAAAATAATTGACCAGATAATAATAATAATCCTCGAATTTGATATAGCGGCTAATCATATCTTCAAGACTTCTCAAAGCGCTTCACAGTATATCCTGTATATTTTGTGGTCAGATAAATTGGTTGTTCACTTCATGGTTGTTTGTGGGGCATTTGCTGTGAGCAAATTGACTGTGGTGTTTGCTTACAAACTGTACAAGTCAAATATAATTGACAGTAATTGCTTGTGAAGCTTGGAGACATTTTGACATTATAGGCATGACATTAAATGTGCTATCATGCCAATGAGAAAAAGTTGAACAAACATTTTCTTCATAAAGGCTTGAAATCTGAAAATGTTAGTATTGAGAGTAGAAGATCAACTTCTCTACATTAAATCTCAGCAAAATTTAGAGACAAAAGAGGTAACTTTAGTGCAGAAATGTCAAATAATTTAATTAACATGTTTCAGTCAACCTACAAGCGTGGACTCATAAACTATGACTGTTGATATTTTATACATGTTGTTGTAGCTGGTTCTCATTTAACCCCTTTCCTTCATTTTCCAGCCACCCATTACGGCAAATCACTTCAATGCATGCATTGTGCTTTTTTATGGTGAAATGTTATTTCTAAGTTTAATCAATATTTGAAATACCAAGCTGCAATGTTATACTCAGTCCCAGTTTAAAAAGTTCATGCAATAGCCTTACTGAAAACCTGCAGGAAAATATACAGTACTTTTATTTTTGACACAGGATAAGATGAAAGGTTGTGATTTCTCACAAGTACTATATGCTAGGTTTAATTGGAAAGATTGCTTTAGTGTATAGAAAAAATGTTTAGATACAAGAAGCCATTCAGCCCATCGAGCCTATTTCACCATCTTATTAAATCACGGTCAGTTTTTTATCCCATTTTCCCAAATATCCTTACCAACCAAAGTAACACACTTTTATTTGACAAAATGTATGGGACTGAATACAATGCAAATTATTGTAACTTTATTGTCTGGGCCCTTTCCTCGCTTGTGTCAATGCCCATCTCGGAAAGTATCTCACATCCAACACAGCCGAAACCCTCGTCCATAATTTCGTCACTTTTATTCCAATGCCTTTCTATCCGCTATCCACAAAATCCAACTAATTAAAATCTCCGCCACCCATATACTCACCCACTCTAAACTCTGTACCCCATCACACCAGTCCTTTCAAGGCTTCACTGGATCTCTATCACAGAATGGATTGACTTCAAGATCCTCACACTCGTCTACAAATCCTTTCACACCCTGGCACCCCCCTACTTCTCCGACCTGCTTACTCCCAACTCCACTACCCGCTGCCTCCACTCGGCTGGCTCCAGCCTCCTACATATTCCTTGACCCTCCATTCCAGCCGCTACTCCCCCAAACTCTAGAACTCTCTCCCTCAATCCCTCCGCCTTGCCCCTTCCTTCCCCATTTTTAGATCACACCTGATCAGTTTCCTCTTTGACCGAGTTTACGGTCACCTCCACTCCCTTATTTTGGTTCAGGTCAAGCTTATCCACTGTTAAGTACTCCAAGACGCTACCCTGCATGAAGGGCGCTATATAAATGCAAGTTGTTGGTGCTTTTCAGTGAATGCTTCAATGAAAGATACTGCATTAATGCAAGAATTATTATTATTAATACCTTTCACCTTCAGAGATTGATGATCATGAGAAATGAAGGGCCAAATACCATAATTGTTACATGGCCCATCAACCAATGTTCAGGGTCACCTCTCCATCTAACTACGTTGAATAAGAAAGGCCACTTTTGAGGATAGGCAGTATCTTTTAGCACTGTAACTGATGTCGTTCCTGTTTGATTCTCAGATGCAAACCCTGGCCAGTCCAACGCCTTGGGACTTTCTCTCAGTGAGAAACAACAACAATTTGTATGAATGACTACCCTTTCACATCGCAAGGACGTCTCAAGGTGCTGGACAGTCAAGAAGTTGCACCTGAGCTGGGGGTTGGAATCAAGAGAAGTGGATGGCCGGGGGTGGGGGGGGGGGGGTGGTAACGTAAGGTACGGTCAAAGAAGATGGATGGTCTTGAGACGGGCCTTGAAGGAGGCAAGAGAGAGGGTGAGGCAAAGGCACTCCAAGATGAAGTTCCAGAAAATGTAAATTTGTTGTTTGTTGTTGCAGTTGCTGACCAAACAACGTAGTAGTAATGCCAGGCCTTCTGGACACTGACCTTGTCTCGGTCACTGCTGAATGGGTTCCAAAACATCCCACACTCTAATAGGTCACCCTTCTCTTTGGGTGGGAAAAATGGGAAAGAACGGTTTGCGCTAGAAACTGTCAAACACAGTTAGCATGTGCTGGTGAAATCATTAGAGCCAGACTCTTAAGCACAGTGCCAAGTCACGCTTTCCATTCATTTAATTGCTCATGACATGCAAAGATGCCAAAGGAATAGGCAAGCTTTCTCTCCCACTGGCCCATTTTTGCATAGTTTTGAGTCCAGACAGTTTAATGAATTCTGGTGTTTATCTGTACACAAAGCAATTAAATTCAATGCTTCACATTTGTTTTCTCCTCCTTATTGTTTAAGAACGCA
The DNA here is from genome assembly GCF_018977255.1 of Callorhinchus milii. Classification (NCBI taxonomy): domain Eukaryota; kingdom Metazoa; phylum Chordata; class Chondrichthyes; order Chimaeriformes; family Callorhinchidae; genus Callorhinchus; species Callorhinchus milii. Next base: position 43,318,021 of record NW_024704744.1, on the reverse strand, counting down.
TTTTAATATATGCCTCTCACGCTGCTCCTATTCTACTGCCCAAATATAGTAGATCATGGGTGACTTGAGATAAGCTGCCGTTTTATATAAAATACTATTTGATAGGACACCTTATCATGTTGAAGCATCTCAAACCTGCACACAATTATTGTAAAAATCTGGTGATTGTTGCTATATATAGAGGTAGCTGATCTGCTCCATCAATAAAGTGAATGACTACTTTATTTTGAAGGTTTTTTTTGGATGAGAGAGGAATATTAGCAGGTCTTCAGGAGAAATCCCCATTCTTCTCTAAAGTGTTTTGACGCTATTTCTCCTAAGCTGGGAGGGCAGAAAGATCAATGAGGGTTAATTCTGCTGAATGTTATCCAATGACCACTGCTGGAAAGTGCACATGTGCAGACATTGAATGAGAACAGGATCGGTTTTGGCTGTGATGCTCTGCATGGTTGACTAGCCTGCCAACACTCACTAGCTACACTCGCACATGAAAAATGGATAATTGGTTAAGACACTGGAGACTGTGGAACTGCACGCCATCAGAAAAGGAAGTAGCCTACTGGCAGCAACCAAATGCACAAGGAATAGTAGAAGTCAAGGCACAGGTATGACACAGGTTTGTAATTTTGATTCACTACCTCTGCTAGAAAAAAAACAAGCCTTTCCATTTAGTAAATTGCTTCAGCAGCGATTACTGTCAATTGTAGTCAATATCAGTGTAATGGGGGTTGGGTGGGGGTGTTGCTTACACCAGGCACAGACTAGCTGTGGTTACAGAGGGGAATCTGAGAAGTCAGCAATCCTGGGCCACTGTTACACGCCTCTTACTGGTTGACGTAGAGGGGCATTAGTGAAGGCCCACCATCCAATGGTGGGGTGGGGCGAGGCGGGGCACGTGAAGCAGGACAGAGCCCACTGAGCAGATGAAGCGGGCGGGTTGAGAGGGGGTTAGGAGGTCGCAGAGGTAGGGAGGAGCAAGGCCATGGAGGACTTTCAAGGTGAGTACCAGGATCTCGAACTGATCTTCTGTGTGATGGGAAGCCAGTGGAGTCGGGCGAGGATGAGGCTGATAGGGTCACGGAGCCTAGTGCGGGAGAGCACAGGGGCTGCAGAGATCTGCATGATCTGCAGCCTATGGAGGGACGTGTTGGCGAGGCCGACAAGCAGGGAGTTTGCATAGTCAAGCCAGGATGTTATGAATGCGTGTATGAGGGTTTTGGAGGCCTGCGGCGTGAGACAATGGCGGAGCCGGGTGATGTTGTGGAGGTGGGGGAAGGCAGAGCGGGTCATGGCGCAGATGTGGGGTAAAAAGGATAGTTGAGGGTCAAACAAGACCCCAAGGTTCTGGACTGGCTTAGCAATGTGGAGTGTGAAACCATGGATGGTAATGCTGTCAGTGCCTGAGGTGTGGAGGCGTTGACAGGAGCCAATCAAGAGAGCCTCAGTCTTGTTGACATTCAATTGAAGAAAGTTAGCTCTCATCCAGGACTTGACGTCTGACAGACATTCTGTCAGGACAGCAGTGGCCCTGGAGTCAAGAGTGGGGGTAGAGTTGGAAGTTGACCCCACGTCTGTGAATGATGTTATCAAGAGGGAGCATATAGATATTGAAGAGGAGGGGACCAAGGACAGAATCCTGAGGAATGCCTCACGAGACGGTGCGGGAACTAGAAGAGAAACCATTTGCTGAGAGGAAGTGGAGATAGTGTGCGAGGTAAGATCTGAGCCATTCAAGGACAGAAAGGTTGAGATGAGAGGAGAGGCGGTGGAGGAGGATCGAGTGATCAACGGTATCAAAGGCAGCTGGAATAATGGGGTTATGGTAATAATAATAATAATAATCCTTGCATTTGATATAGTGCTTTTCACGTCGGGAGGACGTCCCAAAGCGCTTCACAGAACACACTGTAAAGTGAATTGACTGTATATTTGTGGGCGAACGCGGCAGCCAATTGCGCACAGCAATGTCCCACAAACAGTCATATATTGAAAATGATCAATTTATTAATGTTTTTGGTTTTTTGGAGGGATTATTATTAGGCGTGTGGAGTAAGGAAACTTGCCCAAGGTTTCGCCCTGCCTGGAATTGAACTCAGGTCTCTCGCTTGCAAAGCGAGTGCTCTAACCACTGAGCTACAGGACTCCACATACTGTATATGTGAAGAACACAGGGCTATTACACATGGAAATAGAGGATAAATAATAAACGATACTTAATGTCCTTTATTTTGTGTTGCACCACAAGTTCCCAAGGTATTAGTGGATATAATAAACAAGGTGTGACTTAAATCGACAAAAAAATTAAAACTGCTTAAAATGCAAGGATTATTATTATTAATGCTAACTTGTTTCTTTTTTGCCATGGAAACTTGCCTACCTATCAAAGGCTTTTTTAAAAAAAATCAAATGCATTTACTGGTTATACCTCTGCGGTTTTACTTCAGTTAAACAAAGCAGAGCTTCTCCAGTTTATCTGTGACAAAGGGAGACACAGTGTTTCCAGTGTAGGGTTTCCAGGGTATAAATGTTCACGTGATACTCATGTGGTTAAGCAATGGGAACATTTCCAAACAACCTAGATTATTGTATAGCAGCAGATAATTGCGAAGAGTTTTCAATGAGTCTTTAAATTATTCTGTATCTAATCACACAGGGCACTTTTATTTCTTACATTCTACAATATAAATCCAGATCCTTTCTTCTAGATTGAACAACTGAACCCAAATGTTATAATCTGGCACGAACTAGCTGGGATTGATGGCCAGTTTTTACGCCTTATCCTTCTATATAAATCCCCCCTGGCAACATTTGTTCCACCAGACGATGCTTTTTCAGTGCTCCGAGATGCTATAATAATAATAATAATCCTTGCATTTGATATAGCGCTTTTCACATTGGGGGACGTCCCAAAGCGCTTCACAGAACACACTGTAAAGTGAATTGACTGTATATTTGTGGGCGAACGCGGCAGCCAATTGCGCACAGCAGTCGTAGATTAAAAATGACCAATTTATTATTGTTTTTGGTTTTGGAGGGATTATTATTAGGCGCATGGAGTAAGGAAACTTGCCCAAGGTTTCGCCCTGTCTGGAATTGAACTCAGGTCTCTCGCTTGCAAAGCGAGTGCTCTAACCACTGAGCTACAGGAATCCACAAACTATCCCGCGTGAAGAGCGCTATGTAAATTTTTAAATATATTTTGTTTTATACTTTTTGCTTACAAGCATGTTATAGAATCTCTGAACCCTGGCCAGACACACCACACTGTAAGCTCCAACTTCAACCCCTTCATTGCATCTTTACAAGACAGGGAGTACACATTCCTTTTTTAATCCTGATTATTTCTTCTTTATAAAGTTCCTTCCAGTCAAATACCTTATGTGAAGCTCAGCTGTATTTAATCCAATAATTGCTATTTAAGAACTGCAACAGAACAAAATGCTATTTTCTAAAAGGACTGGATAATGTAGCCCGTGATAAGCTGTCTTATCTTGTCCATAACAGTAAAACCAGAGGACATGGCCTGCGAATGAAGGAGGATAAGTTCAGAACAAATCTGCGGAAACACTATTTCAGTGAGCAAGTAGTAAATGTATGGAATAAGCTCCCTAGGGAGATGGTGGAATCAGATAGATTTCTTTAGGTCATAATATCTCAGGATACAGTATATAGTTTGGGACATGACATGTGCATGCAACTGCCAAGATGATGGAAAGCGAACTGGATGGACCTCAGTCTTCTTTCGTCTAGGAGTTCTTATGTTCTTGTAGTTTGAGTGGCACTGCTGAGATCTTGTTAAAACTGAGCAGTATCAGCTATTCAGTTTGACAAATTATTGACAATCCAATTGCCAAACCTCATTTTAGAAACTCAGATTACATACATATTCCCTCCAAAATTCTGTGTGCCACGTTTTGTTTGTAAAATCTGTTTGTAGAAGACTCACTAATAAAATATATTTCCAAGTTTCACATGCTGCAGCCAAGGATGATGTTCATCCCACGTTTCTGGCACAGGACACAAACGCTGGAGGTTAAACCTACTGCATTCCACACGTCTCGGTTTACCCAATGTGCAAAGAGGAAGTTTCAGCCCAACAAAAACTTTCACTTGGTAACATTTATAAATAAATCATTTGAACACTTCCAACAGCATTTCAATCTGCACTTCTCCAATAAAATTACTAACTGTCTGGTTGGCTCAATCCCTACCTCGAGACTTGAGTTTACAATGAATGCATTGACAGAGATGCAGTTGTTCGATTTTTCCTTAATTCTCTGAGATTTTTAAAATAAAAATTTTTGCACCCCAGAGTGAAGAATGTCAATAATAGAACATTTTGCCGACAAAGTATACAGTCAATTCACTTTGCAGTATATTCTCTGAAGCAAGGAGAGCATTTTAAAAGTCGAGTCGTGAGGTGACAAACGAGGGAACAAGTGTTTTGGCTGCTTCTGGGGTAAGGGACGGTCGGAGACATCTAAACGATGTGATAAGGTGCTATATCAAATGCAAGGATTATTATTACTACCTTCCAATTTTCTGCTTTTGGCACCTACTAGTGGCCTCATTGAGCACTTGTATATTCTGTAAAGCACACATCAATGCAAGATAAAAGTAAAGCTCCTGCTTGGCTTCTCCCAACCTCAACTCAGTATCGGCCGTGACACCAAAATAAAACTCCCCCTCCACTCTCCTCCCATTTCCAATATCTTTGTGATCTCTAAGTGAGATGGTAAAATAGTTCTGGGTAATAATAATTTTTTTTTAGATTTGACATAATCGTGAGGACACCTCAAAGTGCTTCTCAGGATATACTATAAAGTGGAGTGACTGTATTTTGCAGGTGAACATGGCAACCAATTTACACACAGCAATGTTTCACAACATACAGCCATTCTGCTTTACAATATATCCTGTGAAGCGCTTTGAAATGTCTTGACGACATGATAAATTAATTATTAATAATAATACCTCATATCAGGAGGGCATCCTAAAGTGCTTCATGTGATATACTGTAAAATGTAGTGACTGAATGTGTTTTGTGGATGAACACAGCAGCCAACATGTGCACACCATGAAATGAATGCCCTATTTTTATTGCTTTCAAGATACAAACAAAAGACTATTTGGAATTAAATCAGCTGGTACTTTGTTGAATTTATTGACGTGGTTGGTGGAGCTGGTCAATGCCAGATCTATACAGATATTACCTGGGTTTGTAGAGCGAAGTGACCGGATGAACCCATCACCGTATACATTTTATAGTTTCATTCAGTATGTTGGTCATTAATAGTGATTCCCCAACAACTAATTATGTTGAAATTGCCAGTAGATTACACTAACTACCAGAAATGACAGGTTGCCCTCCCAGAGGCCAAAAATGCTTGTGCAGCTTAATGTAAATTTGCAACACAACGTGTATTATCAGTCGCCAACAGTTGCCAACAGACAAATTATCTGAGGCTGAATCAGATGGCACAGAATCCTTCCTTTGTTACACATCTTATGACATTCAATGATAAAACAATTGGCATCAGGTTTGCCCCCCGACCAGCCCCCCCCCCCCCCGCAACTGCACGACATGACTGACGGTGAAGTGGATCACCCCGCCAGTTAAAAAATCAGAGTTAAACCAGTGTCCCAGGAAGTCTCTGGCTGGCAAGTCTAATGGTGGGGGGGGGTCAGGCTTTGTCATCAATCATGTGAGGTTGCGACATTAATCCCTCTCCACTGCCTCGCCCAACTCCTACAACCTCCTGCATCTCAGCTTCCCTGCTGTTCCTCCGAGCAGCAAACAGTTGCCTGCTTCATATCTGCCGCCCGATCGACCTAACCATTGCCAGACAGACTCTCAGGCACTCTGTCCTCGTTCTCTGGTACTCTGTTCCTAAGTTTCTCCCTCACCCTTTTAAAGCGCTTTGAGACATCCTCCTGATGTAAAAGGTTGGTGAGTCACACATGGCCAGTTTTCTGTTATTAAGTGATTTCAGTTATCACCTTTTAAACTCTTTTATCCAGACTGCACCAATTCAAGCTTTCAGTCATGTCCCTTCAGTACAATCGACGAACAACAAAATTACATTTGTATAGCAACTTTCATGTCGGGAAGACATCCCAAGGCGCTGGACAGACAGAGTTACGGACCCGAGCTAGGGGTTGGGGTAGGGGAGGGCTGGGGGGGAAGCAGAGAGATCGAAAGCACAATCGAAGAGGAGGGTCTTGAGGTGGGTCTTGAAGGTGGTGAGTGAGAGGGAGGGACTGCGGGATGGAGTTCCAGAGGGTGGGGGCAGAGTGGCGGAAGGCCCGCCCGCCAATAGTGGGGCAAGCAAGGCGGGGGACATGAAGCAGGCCGGAGCCCGCTGAGCGGAGGGAGCGAAAAGAGTGGTAGGGGGGAGCAAGACAGCGGAGGGCTTTGAAGGTGAGGATCAGGATCTTGCACTGTGTCCTGTGTGTGATGGGAAGCCAGTGGAGTTGGGCAAGGATGGGGGTTATAGGGTCACGGAGCCTAGTGTGGGAGAGGACACGGGCTGCAGAGTTCTGGATGATCTGCAGCCTGTGGAGGGAGGAGATGGGGAGGCCAACAAGCAATGAGTTTGCATAGTTGAGCCTTGATGTAATGAATGCGTGTATGAGGGTTTCGGTGGCCTGCGTTGTGAGACAGTCGGAGCCGGGTGACGTTGCAGTGGTGGATGAAGGCAGAGCGGGTCATGGCGCAGATGTGGGGTAGACAGGATAGTTGGGGGTCAAACAAAACCCCAAGGTTCCAGACTGGCTTAGCAAGGTGGAGTGGGCAACCATGGATGGTGATGCTGTCAGCGCCTGAGGTGTGGAGGCGCTGACGGGAGCCAATCAGGAGAGCCTCAGTCTTGTTGACATTCAACTGTAGAAAGTTTGCTCTCATCCAGGACTTGATGTCTGACAGACATTCTGTCAGCACAGCAGTGATCCTGGAGTCAAGGGTGGAGGCAGAGAGGTAGAGTTGGGTGTCACCGCATACACGTGGAAGTTGACGTACTTGTCTCTGTCCTGTACCCGGTTGTGTCTTAAGTCAACAACTCTGATGCCAATCCATTCCAATTTTCGTGAAGTCAGACTGTGACCAAAGGACATTCTTGGACCCTGCAGGAGCTGGGTGTCCGGGCAAAGTTCCAGAGGATTATCCTGAGACAAATCCAGTCACTGGCAAGATTCACTATTTTTAAATCCTTTTATGAGTATCTCAAAACTGCACCTCAGCAAGACTCAGGATTGCATCCATTGAATTATCAAGTGAGTTGCTGGTGTAAAAATCATGACGATGTTTGACGTACTTGGGACATCTATTGGTAATGAGGTAAAGTGAGACAAATGTTTAACTATTTAAAGAAACTCAATCTCTTTAAGGTTTCTGCAAAGAATTACTTCTGCTCAGTCACATTTCACTCAAGGAAACATTACAAACGGCTTGCTCAAAGCCTGTAATGTGTGTACAGATACTGGAGCAAAGCGTAACTGGCCACAGCCTTAATTGTGAGCTCTCCATTACTATCATAGTAGTGGCTGAGCTCCACTCCACGTGCTTACCTTCTGGCTCTTTCAGATTATCTCAATGGGAAGGCCATCCGGGGTCACAGGCCTCTCCACAGTCCCATTCAGCAGCTGCTGGCAGGAGGGAGATGGCCCGTTTGTATGTTGGTACCCAGATCCCCTTCCCCCACTTCCCTCAACAACAAAGTGCAGCTCTTCTCTTATACATACTGCTCAAGGATTAAACCAACAAAATACACAGTCAAAACACTATTGCATAGTATATCTTGAGAAGCGCTTTGAGATGTTCTCCCAGCGTGAAAGGCAGGTGGTATATCAAAAGTTAAAGGATGATTCTAACAATAGAGGGGAAGAAGAAATTCACTACTGTGAAAAATGTAAATTGAAGAATAGGGCTGCCTTCTGGTGAGGAAGCGTGCTCTATACGTGTGTACCATGATCTGCTGCGACGCTTAATGTTACAAACTGAGAGAATATTTTAAAAGAAATGAAAACTGTGTGCACCGAGAGACTTGCAGCAAAGAGCAGAATGTGAATCTGGCAGTAACTGGAACCCAAGGCACTGCATTGTTCACCAGTCTTCACTGCCTTCTTTGTGCTGAAATTATTCCCTGCGATCTGGCACATGTCACAAATTCCTCATTTCTGGCTCAGGAAAGACAAAGAAAACTTAAAACACGCTCTATAGGTAAGCTTTCCTTTTTTTGGGATCTATTCTCTATTAAAGTTAAGCTTTCATACCATACACTTAGGAGGAGAAAGTGCACGTGTATTTATTTTCCCTGCTCTGAAGTCTGTAGATCCTGAGATTGCACCTAAGTCTTTTTTTGTTAAATTGCTCAACTAGAGTGAAACTACACTTGTCCAAGGCACAGCGTTGCCAAACATTGTTTAACACGAACCATTGTTCTTTGAACTGAACATTCTCACAACCATCAATTCAACACAACTGGAAGAGGTAAAGTGCAGCCCTGAACTTACGGTTACAGTCAGTCTCCTCCTGTACAGCACAGCGCACAACATTCATATCCTCGCGCAGGCTTAGACTGCAGCTACCACAAGGAAAAGACTTGTGTGGCTATCAAAGACTGCATCCTGAAACGTCTTTCACTCTTCAGTCAAAATGCAGTGCACACGAGTACCTCTTGCTGGGTTAACCGGCACGTCAATTTACATGCAAATAGCAGCTCTACCGGGGCCTGTCAGAGTGAAGAATGGAGCCTTGTCAGCAGCTTTAACCAACCAAGGCCACTTAAATCCACTTTTTGGCATGCCCTGTTACTTACTGAAAGTTTTTCTTCTTGCACACCGCAGAAATGTTTATCTGAATTCCTGGGGAATGTTTATGTTCACTTATGATCCATCACAGTCTGCTTAGCTGCTCGGGACGCGTGCGAGAATAGAGTGAGAAGATACCTGCCACCGCTTGTCACGCAGGCATCAATTCCCTTTCTAAAGTACAAATGCACATGTGTGATCGCACTCAAGACTACCGCTCACAAACTGTGTAAGCTGAAGGAAAGCAGTTTTTAATGAGATACATTTCTCCAAAATGAAACTCTTAATAAAACTTTTACACAAAAAATTCCACTGTGAAGTTATCGCACACAGATTTGCCTCAATTTAATACATATGACAGTTCATAGTGTTACAGCATGACAACAGGCCATTCAGCCTATTAAGTAAACGCTGGTGTTTTTTTCCCACTTGGGTCACCTAATAGAAGCCCACTCCACTGCAAGTTCTCCAGACCTATTAATATTTACAATACCTATTTACAATTAATATTTACAATTAATAATGTAATACTTGCATTTACTTAGCACCCATTGCATAGGATAACTTCTCAGGAGCTTCATAGTAGCTGATAGTTCCATTAATATTTACATTCTGCAAGTACAATACTTCACCTTACAAATATAAACATTATAAACACTGTAACTCAGTGGTTAAAGCATTTGCCTCGCAAGTGAGAGACATGGCTTTGATTCCTGGCGGGGCGAAATGTTGGGCAAGTTTCCTTACTCCACATGCCTCTGTGTTTACCTAGCAGTAAGTAGGTTGTTGGTGGATTGGCGGATCGCTTTTCCAGGAGTAATAATTTCTTCAAAAAAATAATAATAAATTGGACACTCAAATCACGACTGTTTGTGGAACAGTGCTGTGCGCAATTGGCTGCCACGTTTCGCCCACAAAATATACTGTCAATTCACTTTACAGTATATTTCATGAAGCGCTTTGAGACGTCTCAAAGACATGATAAAGCTCTACATCAAATGCAAGGATTATTATTATTAGCTTCTTTCAACTAATGTATGACTTAATTATTGATCAAACGCCTATTGTAAGGTCAAGAGGAGGACAACTCACTGATGATTTCACTAAGTTGAGCTACATTCTCAGCACCTCTGACAGTGAAGCAGCTAATGTCTGTCTGCAGCAAGATCTGGAAAACATCCAGGCTTGGGCTGACGAGCGGCAGATAACATTTGCACCACTAAGTGCCATATAATAACCATCTCCAAAAAGAGAAAACCCAGCTACCTCCTGCTGATCTTCAATGGCACAGCAATTGCCATCAACATCCTGGGGATCACCACTGACAAGAAAGTTAACTGAGACAGCCATATCAACACCATGAACACAGATCAGGGCAAGAGTTTAGATACTCTGTGTCCAACAGCTCACCTCCTAACACCACAGTGCCTCCCACCATTTACAAGCTTCAAGTCAGGAGTGTAATGCCTCTTTTCAAGGCCGAGGTCTCTATCTTCTTCAGTTACTCCTTATAGAACGCAATTTACATTATTGAACTCCTTTCACATCAGTCTTAAAGCTTTTCGCAGTCCAATGCTTATAGTTCTTCACATTAACACTAAGGACCAGCTTGTTGCTCTTGTTGCACTGTCACCACAGCGTCCTTATTTTGTGGAAGTCGGAACTATACGCAGTACTTTAGGGTGTAACTTGGCCCTAGCCCTGTGCAACTTGATCATGCTCCTCCAGCCTGCTCCCTAAAACAAAATTCAAAACAGGAACCATGAATACTGACACAAAATAGTCTAGCGCCAGTTTAAATAGTATACAAAACAATTTGCATTTATGTAGCACCTTTCACCATTCATACAGAACGCCTGAGCCGCTGAGTGAAGGGGTTTGGTATAGGAGTGGGGGTGTGTGAGCAATATACAATTCAATGGTATTAGGTTTAATCTCATCCATGTTAACTGTTCCTCAGAAGGACAGCACTGACTCTGATGTATTTTTCATCACAAGTTACAAAAAGCATTGGATTCAAAGCTTGTAAGTTTCTATTGACGGTTTTGGATGTTGTGATACAACGGAGCAATAAAAGGCATTCTCCTTGGCCTGGGTGTTAAATCACAAATCTTTTGGAAAAGCCGTAGGCAAGGTTACAGAGGCTGTGAGTGAGGGCGACATGGCATTTTGATTTATAGATTTCATAAATGAACATTGTCATTTTTCCATACCCGAAAGGGGCTACGAGTGGAATTTGTCAAATGCATCGGAGATACTTTTTACACATTAGAAAAATGACCCTGATATCCCAGACACTCAAATGTACTCTTGAGTGCAAACAGTAAAATGTAAAAATGTAAGCAGCATTTCAAACACTGAGTCTATCTTGTGCTCACTGTTCTTAAAACAGCCTTCCATTCCTTCAGAATATTTCTCCATAGGTGTGACATTGACACCTTACGGAGAAAAAAAAGCTACAGTAATGCAAGCCAGCTCTTGAGGAATTGAATTGATATTCATGTATCCTTTGAATACAACCCTTGATCTATGTGGCTGGAGGAAAGGGAGGAACAGCCTTCAGTTAAAATATACCCCGAAAACAAGTTGCATGTGTTGAAAAGAATTATTGGAAAATAAGAACATAAGAATTAGGAGCAGGAGTAGGCCATTCGGCCCCTCGAGCCTGCCTGGCCATTCAATAAGATCACGGCTGATCTTCAGACCTAACTCTAATTACCTGCCCTATCCCCATATCCCCTAATCCCTCTATTTTTTAAAAATCTATCAGTCTCAGCCTTGAAGATATTCAAAGACTGAGCATCTACAGCCTTCTGGGGTAGTGAATTCCATAAGTTCACTACCCTCTGAGTGGAGAAATGTTTCCTCAACTCTGTTCTAAAATGCTAACCCTTCATTTTAATACTGTGACCCCTGGCTATAGATTCTCCTACCAGGGGAAACAGACCCTCAGTGTCTACTTTATCCAGCTCTTTAAGAATCTTATATGTTTCAATAAGATCTCCCCTAACTCTTCTGTACTATAGGGAATATAGCCCCAGTTTATTCAGCCTATCCTCATAGGTCAGTCCCCTCATCCCAGGAACTAACTGAGTGAATCTACGCTGCACCCCCTCTAGGGCAAGTATGTCCTTTTTTAAATAAGGAGATCAAAACTGCACACAATATTCTAGGTACAATCTCACCAAAGCCCTAAACAGTTGCAGCAAGACTTCCCTACTCTTGTACTCTGAACCTTTTGCAATGAACGTTATCATGCCGTTTGCCTTCTTAGTTGGAGTCCTGTAGCTCAGTGGTTAGAGCACTCGCTTTGCAAGTGAGAGACCTGAGTTCAATTCCAGGCAGGGCGAAACCTTGGGCAAGTTTCCTTACTCCACACGCCTAATAATAATCCCTCCAAAAACCCCAAACAATAGTAAATTGGTCATTTTCAATCTACGACTGTTTGTGGGACATTGCTGTGCGCAATTGGCTGCCGCGTTCGCCCACAAATATACAGTCAATTCACTTTACAGTGTGTTCTGTGAAGCGCTTTGGGACATCCTCCCGACGTGAAAAGCGCTATATCAAATGCAAGGATTATTAGTTGCTTGCTGCACCTGCAAACTAACTTTTTGAGACTGGTGTACAAGGACACCCAAATCCCTCTGAACACTAACATTATCTAATCTCTCCCCCTCAAGAAAATAATCTGTTTTTCTATTTTTTCTACCTAGGTGAATAACTTCACACTTCCCCATATTAAATTTCATCTGCCACCTACTCACCCACTCCCCTAGCCTATCTATATCCCGTTGCAATCTTTTTTGCATCAACCTCAGAGCTTACTCTCCCACTTAGTTTAGTGTCATGGGACGTCCGAAAGGGGCTCCGAGTGGAATTTGTCAAATGCATCGGAGAGACTTGGGACGTCCTCCCGACGTGAAAGGCGCTCTCTAAGTGGAATCTTGTTGTTGTTGTTGTCATCCGCGAATTTAGATACGTTACATTCAATGTCCTCATCTAAATCATTGATGTAAATTGTAACTGAATTGGAAAACTGCAGTGAAAATGCTGGGAAATGTGTCTCATAACATGAACTGCATCTCATGAAAGTAACCCATGCACATCATTACATCACTCTGACTCATGAGGTACAGACTCTGACTGCAGAGATTACCTTGGAGCAAACCTCTGGTGGATCAATGTGACAAACATGGGTTCACTACACAAGACCCATTTGATGTCCTGAGATGCTATATGAAAATGATTGCAACATTTACTCTGCATTTTTTTCCTCTTCTTAATCACAATGAACCCAAAGTGGCTTGGAAATTTTGAAGCTTTTTCCATATGGTAATGAGGATTTGGTAATCTTTAACCTTTTCTCAACGATACAGAAATTCTACACCAACACAATGCAAAGAGTTAAACAAGAGTGATTAATCTGTATAACACTAAGTAACCTTCACATCACACATTGTGGTGTTGACACTGGAGAACCATGGTACTAAAGTAATCAAGTTTTCTCTATAAGCTTTTCAGACCTGACAACAGGATTGTTCATAAGATAACTAAAATACTATCTCATGTTGTGAGAAAAATCATTCAATAAATCAAACCTCAAACTAATATGCAAAAGCCTCAATTGACTTGTCACAAATTAATTCCTTGGCCTGTGCTTCAGGGCATCCGAGAGAATGAGAGACAGCACTGATGTGCTGTTCCACTAGGTCATTTATCATCTCTATACAACTAGAATCCGTCGGATGTGGCAGTAACTTGCAATTGTGAATGAAGGAGCTCGTCAAAGTATAGGTTTCTGTCTCACATGTCAGCACATAGCACATGTCTGGTTCAGAACAGCTGCTACAACATTGGGATCTTTAACATCCACCTGAGCAGGCAGACAGCACCACAGTTTAACATCAAAAACTCAGCTGTGCATCCGCAGCATTGCATCGCAGTGTCAGCCTAGACTTTGAGTTCAAAGTCCCGTTGTGGGGTTTGAATCCACAATCTTCTGACTAGGGGTGAGAGTGCTACCAATAGAGCCAGTCACAGGGGCTTCAGGGTATTTCAGCCAGGCTACTAGATGGAGCACCTCAGGAGGATGGAGGTGCAAGAATCAAGATGGTCCACAGTACTCTTGGGCACTGGTGATGACAGATCAGCCAACCTGGCTCATCAGCAGAACTTGAAGGGAAAGGCCTGTAAGTTCACTTGGGCAGAGATTGTTCCCATTCATTTCCTGATAACCCTGCAAGCCAAAGCCCTAACAGACTGTGTGTTCCTGGCTGGACAAGCAGTGGGAAAGCTTACCAGACAATTCTCTCAGTGACAGGCTATGCGGTTTTGACTGGTTAGACTCCAGCAATACCCCAACACAGATTCTGAGGTCTCAAATCCTTATTTTTTATTAATGTTGCCTAATACTCTCTAAAAAGTGGGGCACATCCCTCCAGGGAGAATGTGCATTCCATTCCAGACACAAGGAAACATCTACATGTAGGTGACTTACATAAAGTGGAATTCTCAGTTTGGTTTGGATACTCTGAAGGATTGCAATGGGTTTCACATGTGTCAAACATTCAGCTGGCAAACAAAAATACCTAAAACTGCAGTACAATGTGCAGAACTGTGCTTAATATAACTAACATGAGCAATTTGGAGTTTAAAAAACGTCAAAGGCCAAACCTAACAGACACTGAACAGTTCTCCCCAGCAATGTTTTAACCTGTACTAGACAGATGGTTGTGCCGATCTTCTCTTGTGCCTCTGACTTAGGGATGCTGCTCATCTACCTCTGAATCGCCTGACTGGAAGTAGCTTGAAAGTACAAATGAATGGACTAACCTGACTTTGCTACGGGAAACAAAATAACATGTAGGTTGTTTTTTTGGCCCAGCATGGAGCCAGGTCCAAGGGGCATCACTATTCATAAAGTTACATTGAGTAATGCAAAGCCATTCGACCTAACTAGTCTGAACCAGTGTTTATACTCCACATGAGTATATTCCTATTCCCCAATTTATACCTCTCTATTCCCTTCTCTCTCATATAAGCATCAAGTTTTCTCCCAAGTACATTGATATGATGTTTTTGCACAGCTTCTGGCAGTGAGTTCCACGTTCTCACCATCCTCTGGGCGAAGACATGTCTCCTAAACCCCACAGAGATTTACTACTGGCTATCGTACATCTCTTGTTTTTTTTCTACAAGTGGACCAATACTTTCCAACTCGCCAGTCAGTGGCTATTCGATTTACAGTAATAATCAAACGTTCACAGGCAGCAAGATGGCAAATGGAGCAAAAAGCCACCCCAATGCCAGAAAATGACCTTGGACAGTTGTTTGCCAGGAAGTGCAGCATGGATAATCTTACCGTAGGCAATGAGAATAAGATACATCAGACTGGTATGGGCTTGCTATGGGAGACGTGTGCCACAAACAAAAGGTTTTACAAAGAATACCTGTGCCAACAACAAACCAACACACTTTCCTGAGGCATGCTTTGCACAAACAACACAAGCCAGATTGAAAAATAAACTAGAAGGAAAAAAATCACCCTTTTTTGATGATGTAAAATGACTGGCGTGCAGCCACTGGAAAGCCAACAAGAGTGCAGCTGGTTCCTCGTTCAGGTTGTGCCTTTCCTGAACAGACTTCCTCCTCGAGGAACAGTACTGCTGTTACTCTACAAGACGTGTGACAAATTAAATAATCTCTGCTACACGAGAAAGAAATACAAGCCTTCATTTGTAAGTACCTACAGATTTATTGAAGTATTGTGTTCTGGCATGTATGCATCTGGTTTTCTAGACTTGTTTCGTTGGCTTCTTGGTCAGCCTGTGAGTTAAGAGAGCATTTTTTTCCAAAGTTGCATTCAAGTCATAACATCTGTCCCATTCTGCTCTCTCTCGGGTTACATTATATTATCTGGAATCCTTTCTATTGCTTCGGTCCACCAATACCTCTCTCCGAAAGCCGCTGAAACCCTAGTCCATGCCTTTGTCACCTCTCGGTTGGACTATTCTAACGCCCTCCTCGCCGGTCTCACATCCACTACCATCCATAAAATCCAGACCATTGAAAACTCTGCCACCCACATTCTCACCCGCACCACACTCCGCTCCCCGATCACCCCAGTCCTTGCCAGACTGCACTGGCTGCCTGTCCCAGAGAGGATAGACTTCAAGATCCTCCCCTTGTATTCAAATCCCTCCACTCCTCTGCACCCCCCTACCTCTGTGACCTCTCTCCTCAAAACAGTGCCCGTTGCCTTCGTTCCTCCAGGTATGGCCTCCTCCTCGTCCTCCAAGTCCTCCGCTCCACCCTCAGTAG
The DNA here is from genome assembly GCF_018977255.1 of Callorhinchus milii. Lineage (NCBI taxonomy): Eukaryota > Metazoa > Chordata > Chondrichthyes > Chimaeriformes > Callorhinchidae > Callorhinchus > Callorhinchus milii. The sequence goes on along the minus strand of NW_024704744.1, from coordinate 43,301,890 downwards.
TCGTGCCTTCAGCCACTATGCCCCGAGGCTTTGGAATTCCCTTCCTCACTCCCTTCACCTCGTTCCCTCTCTTCCTATTTTCAGGTCTCTGCTGAAGACTTTTCTCTTCGACTGCACCTTTGGTCACCTTCCCTCCGTACACAATTTTTACAAGTGCTTTGCACAACCTGCACAATAACAATGTGTTTGCACAACTTACATAGACCTAATTGTGTTTTAGTGACATTTTTCCCATTGCAAATCAATAACCACTACAGAATAGTAGTACTTTTCAGTGATGAAGACACCCATTTAAATGTTTATCATCGTTAATAATGCAGCATAGAAGGGGAAAAGCTTCAAGATGATTGTTATAAAGTTTTAAGTTTTTGCAAATTTTGGGAAAATGCTTAAAATCCAGTTTTAAAGTAGAGCGCAATTGGCTGCCGCGATTGACCCCAAAATGTACAGTTAATTCACTTTACAGTGAACCACCTTGAGACGTTTCGAAGACGTGATAAGACTCTATATCAAATGCAAGAATTATTATTAAATTGGCTGCTGGGATAAATATATGGTCACTACACCTTACATCAACTTTGAGACATGGAATAGTAATAAGTAATAATCCTTGCACTTGATACAGCTGTTTCACAGCAGGTCTCAAAGCTCTTCACAGGATTTACTGTAAAGTGTAGTGACTGTATTTTGTAGTTAGACATTTGATGTAATAGGTTCCATTACAAATGCAAGGATGATTTTTATTCATTATTATTTCATTTTTCACTTTATTGCGCTTTGAGATGTCTCGAAGACATGATAAGGTGTTATATCAAATGCAAGGATTATTATTATATTGTTGAACCCAATTTTACCAAGTTTGTGTTAAAGGCATATTTGTTTCCTGAGGCTTGAATTTTCACATGGTCAAAGCCTCAAGATAAATGCTTAAAAGTTAAGGTTTTGCAGAATTTTGGAAAATTCTTAAATTCAGTTTTCAATTTGGAATCTGTTTCTAATTGAATACTGAATTTAAGAATTTTCCCAAATCCTGCGAAATCTTAACTTTTGCTGAAAAATTCAGGTTGATTTGAAGAATTTGCTAAATTTCCACATAACCTTACATTTTGAGATATTGCTACTAAGACCATATGAAATTTTGGCCAGAGCTTTACTCTCCATGAACTAAACATTCCTTTCATGGGAACCTTGGGAATCGAATGGGCACAAATCAGAAAATCACAGCACGAATAATGCTAATATGTCAGATATTGAACATCAAAGCTTAAAATACTTTGCCCAATTACTTTATTATGGATAACAATCTGTCTCTGTGACATTTAAGAAACTAACTCCATCCCTTTTACCTATGAAAGCACTATTAGTTCCTCTCAAGCTCATAAGATGAAGTGTCAACTTGTCTCAGGGACGTCTATAAGTAGTTAGGAGTAAGTCAGAATGTGGGAACGCCCATATTATCAAACTGTTTGACTGACAGCACAGCGCAAGATATAATTATTTATTAATGTTTCTGAATGAAGGCCACCAACAACACAGAGTGAACGATGTGGCAGTGCTTACCATCAGCCTAAAAGACGGAAGAAAGAATCCCAAGAGTAAACAAGAAAGAAAAACTAACCCGCAAAAATTCACAGGAAACTAGAACTGTATATAGATGAGAAACACCAGAACACTGTCAACTCTGTGATCTCAGTTCAGATAATGATTACACATTATTTAAGCTTGGTTCTCATGGCTGAAATTTGGTTCAGCCTCTCAACAAGAACACTCTCTTGCAATCTCTCCCAGATACTTGATATTAAACTGTTGACAAAAATAATTCTGTAGTGAGACAGCGAACCCAATAATCGTTTTACAAAATCTGTAAAATTACATTCTATACATATATACACAATTCAAGATAAAAGAAATACATCATTGTTCACATCACATATTAAAAGACGAAACTGAATCTAACATCCATGCATTAGTCACACACAGTAAATCTCAGCACCAGGCACCTCGTAAATTTTCTGTAACAGTCTGCATTATTGCCAGGACCAGGTCACCAGAAGGCAGATCTTGGGATCCGCCCATCAAGTCCATCCTCTGTAGGAAGGAAAATTATGAGCCTATTGAATTGAAAAAGACCTAACCCTCAGCTCTTGTCCTCCCCCGTGCTCAAGCCTGGTTAGAGGTTGTTAAAAAGAAAAGGGACAGACAGTTGTGTTTTTGTGGGATGGGGTGGGGGAGGAGGAAGGGTACAAGGATGAATCAAACTACTGATGCAGCACATATCTGTCTCAATGAGGAATTCTCCCCTCCCCCAAAAGCAACTCCCACTACTGAAAGCTTTTATTCCTAGGTTCCTTACCCTATAAACTCCAATTTATCCAAATCTCCACTGCCCGCAATTTCACGTAAACTCCACACTCATGTCACCTCAGTCCTCACCAGGCTCCACTGATTTCCTGCACAATGTCAAGCTCCTCACTTTCACTTATGAATCCCTTCATGCCTCCTTATTTCACTGCTCTTCTCCTACATCACTACTCTGCTCGCCTCCTAAGTTCAGTTTGCTGCGCATTCCCAACCGCTTTGTGCCACGATAAGTGACTGAGCTTTCAGATTCTATGTCACTACCTCTGTCCCTCTACCTCTGCACCTCATGAATAAAATAAAGAAGCTGCTGTTATAACAGCTTTGAACATGGAAACATTTTAGTACCTTTGAAGAGGACAGGAGTTTTATGTTACAAGACTTGCACAAGAATGGTTTTCTTTTATCACAATACATTAGTGAAAAGGTATTTTCTCACTTGCAATATTCAGTCAACAAATATACTGCAATCTCCCTACACGTCGAAAGGTAAATTAATGCTGATCTCATTAACCAGGTACCTGTAAATTTCCACATATAAATATCATAGAATATGGTCTTACTTAAGACTAGTGACAAACCCGCAGTAGATAAAAGTAGAATTCAGAGCTTGGTCACATCCTTTCCCTGATATTATAATCCCCTCATTCCTCAGAGAGGAACAAAGAAACACAGGCTACAGTTTATTACTGTCACACAGGCAATAAAGAGCATCGATAAACACAGCCTAACGGAAGCTGGAACCAGTGGGAGCTGTATGCATTCATCTTTCTCAAGATCCATTCATTTTCAGAGATTAAAGCCCCTTAGTCAGTTCACACGCACCCTGCTGTGCCTATTTCAATCAGTGAGTTGTCTATACCCACTCCAGTGAGAACTCAATCGAACAGACAGTACTCCAACCCATCGCGAAACAGACCTAAAGCAGATATGGTTTTTTAACAAGCACTTATTTTCTCACAATCTTCTTTGCTCTTTGATCTCCCCATATGGCCATCATCAGTCCCCAGCTGCCAATGAGCAGTGTCCAAATGTCTGACCACAACACTCTTGACCTGCAGCTTGGGGTACGTGAGAGCGACTGAGAAAGAGACACTGATAGAGAGCAACACACAGTAAACACAATTAGAGGCAAAGAAAGAGAGAAAGCCTGACAGAGAGAAATAAATACTCAAACACATAGACAGAGCCAGAGAGACAGATGCACACAAACACACAGAGACCCATTAAGTATCTGCCTGGCTCAGTTGTAGTACCCTCACCTCTGATTCAGACTGCTTTTCAGTAAGACTGAAATTACAATTTCACTCACAAAACACACAGTCAATCCATTTTACAGTATATTGTGAAGGGGATTGAGATGTCTCCACAACATGATAAGGCGCCATATAAAATGCAAGGATTATTATTGTATTACAATTGTATAATGCGTTATCATGTCAAAATAGTTCACAAGTATTTTGTAGGCAAATAAGACTGCAATAACCCCCAAAAACATTAATTATTATTATTATAATTTATTATTATTAAAACATTAATAGCTCTGTGAAGGCGATAGAGATGGAATCAGGAGGTCAGGTGCCCCCCCATGAAAATATTGGGGGTGCAGAAGTATGTTAACCCCCAAACCCACACACTCTTGGAGTTGCTGATATTTCAACAACAACAACGTGTATCTATATAGCGCCCTTCACGCTGGCCATTGTCTCGGAGCGCTTACGTTTCAGTTTCAGTATTAAACAAAAAAATACACTCTGTGTACATTTGATCAAGGGACATCTCTTGTTTTTCTCACACCTGAAGGTGTCAATCAGTCCATGTCAAAGGCCATTCTACCCCCAGGCTGCCCTACTGTTGGCTCACATGGGAAGCATCATGTTTCCCAACTAGTCGTCTCCCCCTATCAATCATTGATCTCACCCCATCCCAGCTTCGCTCCTGATCATAAAAAGCTTCTGCCACCCATGTGTACAGGTATCCTGTAGTGGAGTCCTGTAGCTCAGTGGTTAGAGCACTCGCTTTGCAAGCGAGAGACCTGAGTTCAATTCCAGGCAGGGCGAAACCTTGGGCAAGTTTCCTTACTCCACACGCCTAATAATAATCCCTCCAAAACCAAAAACAATAATAAATTGGTCATTTTCAATCTACAACTGTTTGTGGGACATTGCTCTGCGCAATTGGCTGCCGCGTTCGCCCACAAATATACAGTCAATTCACTTTACAGTGTGTTTTGTGAAGCGCTTTGGGACGTCCTCCCGACGTGAAAAGTGCTATATCAAATGCAAGGATTATTATTATTATTATTATTATTATTATTATTATTATCCATAGACCTCATCAACAATGCTTGCTGACCAACCCACCTGAGGTGTGTTTGAGTAATATGAAGGGATTCCTCCTTTCCATAAATATCCCAGCCAAGATTGCTTATCTGTTCCTCAAGGGCGAATTGAAGGCAAACCCCAATCAAACAAGGAATTCAACTCACATCTTTAAGTGGACAATCCACGAGTCTTGCATTGTAACTGCTCACACCTTATCTTTAGTAAATTACTGGCAGTAATTCCCACACGTTTTATTTCAGGCCTCCCAGTAAAAGTATTTATTCTTTTTCTTTATCAAAATGATTTTCTAACCCTAATGCATTATGCAGAATAAAGGACAATGAATGCTGAATGTTAAACTACAAAGTTTCAGCTGCTTAAAAATGGAATCTGCAAATCATTTTAGACAATGAAGCTAAACTGAAATGCTGTACACTGTCCAGCGCCTTGGGACGTCCTCCCTACCTGAAAGGCGCTATACAAATGTAATCTTGTTGTTGTAAACTTCATTAGGTAACTTCAAGTCACTGTAATAACTGACCATAAAAGCAATCTATTTTGCTCTCCCTAGAGAACCCCCAATTTCTCCTTTGTAATAGATATCTCCGGCAATTTATATCTGAATAGAGATATCTAGCTATCTAGATAACTCCAGTAATCAACCTCTAAATCTCAGAAACAGGTTTTGAACAACAGTGGAGTGAGGCTGCTGGTCATTCATATATGTATTTTATCATGATATTTTCTAACTGACTACAGAATTCAGAGGCTGTCCAGGAATTCCTCTGCATATACTGGTGCATGTTTCTTACCATGAGGGCTCATGTGCTTTGACTGCCTAACTCAGTTCATATAGTACTTTATGGACAATGAACAGAAGAAACTTTGAACCCAATAGTTGCACTGGATTTGAACCCAGGTGTGAAAGGACACCGTATTAAGTTTAAACCATCATGCTACCCGATTGCTAAGAGATTTCTACTGTGCAAAATGTAACACTACAGCTTAAAGACCGTACTGAATCGCTAGCCCATCCCACATTATTTCAGCCTTATGTAAAAGTGTTAAGTGTGCTTTCATTGAATGGAAGAGCACAGCAGCATGACTGAATGACAGGCACAGCAACAAAACTCTTACATCCCTCTACGTGCCAGGCTGAAACAAGAAACAGTAAATTACTTTTTCATTAAAACCTAACTGAACGACATAAATCAGTCACAGTATACTGTAAAATGGTAGCACTATACTCAGGAAAAACGTTATGGTGACTGTTTAGGATGTGCTCTGAGCGCTTTGTCAAAGGCTATCCATTTGGCCTTCAACCTAATGCTGTTTAAAAATGCAGCTCACAATTAAAGTTATGGATTCCCTCTTCCTGGGCCTCTTAAGCTTATGCCGGAATCTTTAATATTTACCAAATGACCAACTTGTGACTGTCCTCCATGAGATGCAGTGTGGGTGGGGGAGGTAAGTGGGGTCTCTCTAAGGTTGAGTTGGCCTCAAAGAGACATTTCTGGCAAGGAAATACAAAGTGGAAGCAAATCTGAGGTGCGCCTGGTGATGCGATCCCTGAGTAAGGCCTGACTGTAGTACTGTGAAGGTCAACTGGGCTGGCTGACCATCAATGGAACATCAGGGGTAGAAATGTCACTGAGGATAGAGAAAGTGCTCCAATCGTGCTAACCAGGTAAGCTCTGAGAAATATACCGGTAGTATCTATTGACAAGAGACCAGAAAAGGAGACAAGGAGATTGGACTCATTTCACAAAAAGTTTGATGCTATAGAGCTGACATTATGGAAGGATGAGTCAAAAGGGCATAAAAGTCTCCTATCTCTGTATCTTTTCAGCAACATAAAGTGTGTATTTAACAGAAATCTATAACATGCCCGGTTTAAAACTAACTATAGTACATGGTCATCAATTTCACAAAATGATCACCGTATAGGGGTACAGGATTTCTTGCATTATATTGTTTGTAGTCAATTCAAATAACTAAATCCAAGCATATTGTGAAGTCAAAGTTGTTTTGGTGTATTGACAGATTTAATTTAACTGACCTGTCAGCAAACTGCATGGGACAATAATTGTATGATAATGAGGCATGGCTTGGACTGTTTACCTGGCTATGATTTAGCATCTCTTTACAAGGATGTATGTACTAGTGCGTCTGTGTGCAAGTTCTCACACGTTTTATTTGCAATTGTAAACCTACAATAGTGGGACTAACTTGAGAACTGTGAGCGACTGAACTGACTTGAATCAACAGTTCACTGTTTCGCCGTTTAAATTGTGCAGAAGACTCCCCAAGCACATTTCTTTTGCCCGTGTGTAATTGTAGATCATAATCTTACTAAAAAGATTAATTTACCCAGTATATATTTGAGCCAAACAAATACTGTAGTGAGATAACAATTTGATGTCCAGTCTATACAAAGCACCATCAACACTGTACTTTCTCGTCTTCACGTGTGGGCTTCAAGAATGAGTGTTAGTATTATTTCAAAATACAGTCATTACACTTTACAGTGTATTCTGTGAAGTGCTTCAAGACGTCCACTTGACGTGAATGACGGCAAACCAAATACAAGGATTTTTTTTCACAATGTAACAAATCAAAGGGGTCACAAAATCTAAAATGATCTTATCCAAAGACATATTGTATGAGAGCCACTGACCAATAATTAGACATGGGAAGGAACGAACATTGGCTGAACTGTTCTTCCTATCCGAGGATGGAAGGCCAATTGTACTCTCTTAGCATGCAGCCCTGTCTCACTGTGCTTGCTGGCCTTCAGAGGCCAAGATTATTTACTTTGACTCAGTTTGAATCTCACTAATCAGCTTATTCACTATCTTCTGCTCACGGGATTCACACTATTTCAAGGCTGTTACCAGCATTTTTCGGCATTGAAAAAAGCCTGCACCAAAAAAGCTGGTACATGTCAGCACAGTACTGTAATTACACTTAGCCAGAAATTCCAGCTCGCCGGACTGGATCTCCCCAATAATCCGGCAAGCCAGAGTTTTAGTGAACTGTAATAAAAGCATCCTACTAATTTTAACTAGATTGAAATGTTTGTTGAAGGGAGAGATGCCTTGACTTTCTATTATGTGGTTCAGTTCATCATCTTTCAGGATGTCTAAAATGACTGTGGTTTATAACAGAAGTCAATGATGCCTCAGGCAGTCGAACAACAATCTTCTCATTGTTGTAGGGAACCTGTTTTGTCTGGTCAACTACAGTATATTTCTAAGATAAAGTAAAATGAAACGGTGACTGTTGAAATGATATGAAGTTCCCAATTTGTGCTATAAGCAGGGTGACATATTCTGTGCATTTCCAAACATCAGATTTTAAAATACAGCATTATCTACAGAATAACTGAATTTATTGCACACTTCTTTGATAGTTAAGTTTGCATTCATTTTCTTTTTTTAGTTTTCTCTTGCCTTAAAGCTCCATGATGTCTCCTTCAGCCAGGGGCAGATTGCATTAGTAAATTCAAGAGGGCTTTGATTGAGGAGAAGAAATTTTCCTTACATTTGATTTAGTGCCTTTCACATTGGGAGGACGTCCCAAACAGTCTAGTTCTGCCAATCACTTATAATAATAATCCTTGCATTTGACATAGTGCTTTTCACGTCTTCTAGACGACTCAAACAGCTTCACAGAATATGCTATAAAGTGAAATGACCGTATATTTGCGGGTGAATCGCAGCAGCCAATTGTGGATTGAAAATGACCAATTTATTATTGTTTTTTGTTTTTGGAGGGATTATTTCTTATTCATCTCTACAAGCAGTTATGGGTGCAATAGCAATTATAGATGCAGACTTTGCTGAAGGCAGATGTGACTGTCACCTCTGTCAACCAAGTGCAAAGAGGTCCTGGACTTTGTGGTATCAAAGAATGGAAAATATCCGTTTGGCTGCAACCTCCTCCCCTACGTCCCCTTCTCAACCACCATCTCCCAGATGAAGATGACCACCTGCTGCCACGACCTCCTCCCCACCCAACTGCTGGTCACCCAACTGTCCCTCCTCTCCCTGCTAACTGCTGACACAGTCGAACAGTTGTTTTCCTCAGGTTCTGTTCCTCTCCCCCTTAAACCGCTGTGATCGCACTTCTCCTCAAAAAATCCACCCTTGACCCCTCCAACCTCACAAATGACCTATTCCAACCTGCCCTTTCTTGCCAAAGTTCTGGAAGGCGTTGTTACTAGCTTTGCTCACACCTCTCCCTCCTCAAGCCCCTCCAGATTTTCGCCCTGCCCATAGCCCAGAAACAGCACTTGTCAAGGTCTCAAACAATGTCCACTCTCTCTGTGACCAGGGCTCCCTATGCCTCCTCGTCCTCCTGGGCCTCTCTACCGTGTTCGACACAGTCGCACCATCCTAATCCACTGTCTCGCCTCCCATATCCACCTTAGTAGGACCACACTAGCCTGGTTTGAGTCCTACCAAACAAACCTAACACTTTGTCCTTTCTAACGGTTTCTCTTCCCGCCCCTGCCGTGTGGTGTACCCCAGGGCTCCATCCTTGGCCCCTTCTTCCTCATCTATATGTTCCCTCTTGGTGATGTCATCTGCACACATGGGGTAAACTTCCACATGTATGCGGATGACATACAAATCTACATCTCCTTCTTCAGCTGCGACTCCAGGTCCGCTGATGTTCTGTCGGCTTGTCTGGCAGACATCAGAACCTGGATTAACACAAACTTCTTACAACTAAATGTTGACAAGGCGAAAGCCGTACTCTTTGCTCCCGTCAATGTCTTCTGTCAGGTTCGATCCACAGCTGTGCTTCCTTCCCCACATCCATTCCCTGACCAGGACTACCTTCCTCCACTTATGCCATATTGCCCGCCTTCGACTGTAACGTATCCCAGACGCAGCCGAAACACTCGTCTATGGATTCGACACCTCCCAACTCGACTTTTCAAATGACCTCTTCGCCGGTCTCCCCAGCTCCACCATGCACAAAATCCAGCTAATGCAAAACTCCGCCACATACTCATCTGTACGAAACTCTAGAACACCAGTTGTATCCAGTCTCTACTGGCTCCCTATCACCAAACAGATCGATTTGAAAATCCTCATGCTCATTTTCAAATCCCTTCATGCTCTGGCACCTCCTTAGCTCTCCGATCTGCTTACCCTCCACCCCATTTCCCGCTGGCTCCACTCGACTGGCTCCGGCTTCTGCATGTTCCTCGTGCTCTCCCCTCCATTCCACCATTGGTGGCTGCGCTTTTAGTCAGTTTGCCCCGAAATTCTGGAACACTCTTCTTCTATCCCTCCATCTTGCTCCTTCCTTCCCCATCTTGAAGTTGCACCTGAAGACCTTCCTCTTTGACCGTGCCTACGGTCACATCCCTCTCCCTCGGGCTCGATGTCGTGCTCCGCCACTGACAAGCGCACTAGAACTCTGTGCTATATAAATGCGTTGTTGTTGTTGTGACTTGGCTTTCTCTTCGTGGCACAGTTAATTCAAAGAGGCAAAGTTCAGTCATCCTCAGTTGATTTCAAACTACCTTTCTCAAGGTGGAGTGAGGAGTTGGTATTCACTTTGCCTTTCTGGAGTTTGTATTCACTTTGCTTGAATACAAATGTGCTAATTGGAAACCAAATGCAAATTCGGTCACCAAGTTAGGAATCTCAATCCTGGCGCAAGTTGATTTAAGTTCATTTTATCCAGAAAATAGACAATACAGCTACTGGGTTGAATGATACCCTGGCTCAGTTGGTCATACTCTTGCCTCTGAGTCAGAGGATTCTCGCTTCCAGCTCCACACAGAGACTTTGAACTCACATAATCCACACTGACATTCTAGTGCAGTGCTGGAATGTGCTACATTGTTGGGAGTTACCATCTTCAGGATGAGATAGTAAACTGAGGTCCTGAATCATTAAGGATTTGATTGCACTGGACGAAAAGAAGGGAGTTTCTGTTGGTGTCCCGACCAGCAAATCATCAGATAAAAAATTGGTCATACAAATTCACTACATGCTGTTTGTGAAACATTGCTGTATGCAAATTACCTGCCAACGGTGGAGCAGAGAGGATGAGGGATAAGCATGAGGCCAGAGCCAGCTGAGCGGAGGCAGCGGGTAGTGGAGTGGGGAGAAAGCAGTTCAGAAAGGTAGGGATTTGTCGACAAGTGAGAGGATCAGAACAGAACATGGTGCTTTTCTCACCTGATATTCATACACGCATTTATCAATAGAGGGGATCGAGGTGCCAATCAGAAGCGCAGGAACTGCGTGTTTTTTCTCTTCTCAATCTGCCCCGGGAAATCCCAGATCTGAAAGTTAACAAAAGAGCTGTTGGAGATATCGTCCCGACAGATTTTGTTGGTACTCTCGAGGAAGAGGGTCTCATTGGGTGACATTTTGTGGAAAACTACTTTCTGGATGGAAGACTTGCCACTTCTCCGCAGTCCCATCAGCAATATCCTGGGTTTGACCTCTGTGCAGTAGTCATCACTGAAGTGCATCCCTGAAAAGCAAAGGAAAGAAATGGTTCAATTATTAAGGTGGAATAATTTCCTCAGGAACACTAGCCAATATGAAACAAACCACAGGAAATTACGTTAAACAAAGAGCTATGATGTGGAATAATAAACAAACAAATAAATAAATGATAATTTGGTTACTTCAATCCACGATCGTTTATGGGATACTGCTGTGTGCAATTGGCTGTCGTGTTGCACCCACAAAATATACAATCAGTTCGCTTTACAGTATATTCTTTGAAGCGCTTTGGGATATCTCAAAGACGTGATAAGGCGCAATATCAAATGCAAGAATTATTATTAAAATCAGATACAAAAGCTCCTTTCATGTAGTTAAGTGTCTCAAAGCACTTCACAGAGAAGAGTGAGAGCCTAAGCTGGGTGGAGGATAATGGAGAGCAGGAGGAAGACCAAGAACACAAGGAGGTAGGTTTTAGTAGGGTTTTGAAAGTGGATAGGGCAATTGCAAGGTTGGAAGATTAGGGAAGGGAAGGCCCAGAGAGCAGTGGCAAGGTGGCTAAAGGCTTTCCTGGTAGGGCCAGGGTGAAGATGGGGGATACATGGAACAGCTTTGTGTTGGTGGAATGCAATGTCATCAGTCTGGAAGGATACAAGATTGATTTTAATAACACAATGCAGTTTATCACTTAATTGCTACAATATGATTTTTTTTGTTCAGTCAGGGTCTGACACATGTGAAAAATCATTACCATGCTTAAAAAAAGTCACAGTTCCACATGTGCATGACACATTCACATCTACCAGTGAGATAGAGTCCTACAGACTAAAAATGTCCCCATGTTTGATCCCCAAATAATAATGATGGCACCAGACAACATAATACTTCTCTCCCCATCCCCCTGGTCAAGGAATTCATCAACATTGACTGTCCTTAGACTCACACAGGAAAAAGAGCAACTTGGCTTAAGTATCACAAGATAAAGCGCTCTGAGTGTATAGTAAGCTTCCTGCTGCTTATCCTGCTAGGACCGTACTACCCATTAGAGATTTTACTTACAGGAGTCAAGTGGAAAGAATTTGTACTAAGAGGCACCCAATTACAACAAATATATGCACTTCACATGATAGAGGATCCAACTAATTATCTTTCTCCTTCACATGGCTGACACTGTTTTCGATTTTATGTCACATTTCCCACATTCACAGTTGAAATTTTCTTTTCTACTAATTTAAGTTAAAATTCATACCATTTGTGCATGTTAACTAAAGTTGCATTTCATAACATTTCTACTTAAAGCAATAATAGGAAATTAAAACATTTCAAAGCACTTCACAAGCAATTACTGCGTGATGTGCTGATTTTTGGGGGGAGCAAACATACATCTATGCGGAACAGCAATGTTCCATAAACAGCTATGAAATGAATGACTAATTGGTCTGGGGATTGTTGGCCAGGACACTAGGAGAAATTCTTTTTGAGTACTGTCATGGGATCTAATTGGAGTTGATATACTTCTCATTTGAGCTGACTGCATCAAAAATATATACATTTTCACCAACGAAATCCACTTTACAGTACTTCCTGTGAAACACTTTGAGATGTTTCAACTACGTGTTAAGGTGCTATATCGAATTCAAGGAAGATTATTATTTATTTGATGGACTGAAATGCAACACTGGATGTACTTATTGGTACTGTACTAATATACTGTGGTTGGCAGCACTGAATTAGATCAGGGATTCTCAAGCTTTGTCAGTGAGCCTTCCTCAGGTACGGAAAAAAACAATAACGTCTCACATAGTTCACTAAGGCAACACGTTTGCAGGAACTTCACCACACACAACATGCTAAGAGAGTGGTGCATCACTAATCCCACACCATGTAAAGTCCAGTTTTAAATAAACGCCATCAGATTTTCAGCTTCTATGTTGTGCTTGAACCTCTGGTGCTGCCATCACCTCGGCTTGTGGGGTACCGGTACATTTGGCTCCATTAGTCATAAAACAATCAATTTTCTAACCGATTTTGTTGTTAGAAAATATTTCTGCAAACCTTTTTAAACAACTGTTTATTAAATCACTAAACCTTTTGTAAAAAAAACGAACACGAAACTGCACACTTCCCAACGTCCCAGTTTAAAACAACTCTGAGAACGGTTCCCACATTAACCTCTCCCACCTCCATCTCCGATATTTCCACCCAACTTACATCTCTCTGCCTCTGCTCTGATCGCCTCATCATCCTGGGCGACTTCAACCTGCACTTCACCCCCTCCTGCTCCATCTCCTCGGACCTCTCCCTGCTCTCCTCGCTCAACCTCCCTCCACATCAACTCCGCCACTCACAGTCACGGCCACCCACTCGATTGGTGATCACCCGGGGCCTCAGTGTCTCGGATGTCACTATCACCGACAAGGCCGTCTCCGATCACCACTTCATCTCCTTCACCACCTCCACCCCCTCCCCACCTCCACCAGACCCACCACCATCTTCTACCGCCCCTGGAAGAAGTTACCCCCACAATCCCTAACCGCTGCCTTGGAGTCCTCTGAACTCCTCTCCCTCTGGCCTTCAACCCTCACTGACCCCTCTTCTCTCTCACCCTCCTCCACAACACCCTCTCCTCCACACTCGACACTCTTGCCCCCATCACCTCCCGTACTGTCTCCTACTCTCGCTCCTCCCCCTGGTTCACCACCCACCTCCGCTCACTGAAGAGCCAGGTGCGGGCCGCTGAACGCACCTGCCTCAAATCTGGCCTAACGGTCCACCGACAAATCTGGCTGGACCTCCTCAAAATCTACCGCTCCACTCTAGCCTCGGCCAAGTCGTCCTTCTACTCCAGGATAATCCTGGAGGCGAAGAACAACCCCAGGCTACTGTTTTCTACCACATCCCGACTCCTCCGTCCCCCCGCCACCCCGCGCAGGTCATCTCCTCCAACCTTCACTGCGAGGAGATGCTGGATTTCCTTGAATCCAAAATCAAGGGAATCCGCTCCGCGGTCACTTCCCCTCCAACTTCCACCCACCCCACCCCTCCCTCCCACACTCCGACTCCTACCCATCCTCCCCTACACACTTCGTACCCGTTTCCCCACCCTCTGTCACCAAACTCATCCTATCCCTGAAACCCACCACCTGCTCCCTTGACCCCATCCCCACTCCACTCCTTATCTCCAGCTCCACCTCCTTGCCCCACATATCACAGACATCATCAACCTGTCCCTCTCCTCTGGCTCTGTTCCCATTCCCTTAAAAACTGCCACCATCACTCCCACTTGAAAAAACCCTCCCTTGATGCGTCGCAGCTATCAAGCTACCGGCCCATCTCCAACCTCCCCTTCCTGTCCAAGGTCCTGGAACGAGTTGTCGCCTCCCAGCTGCGCTCTTTCCTCTCCACCCATTCATTATTCGAACCCCTTCAGTCGGGTTTCCGTGCTGCCCATAGCACAGAAACTGCCCTGGTCAAGGTCACCAATGACATCCTGACCATCTGTGACCAGGGCTCCCTCTGCCTCCTCGTCCTCCTCGACCTATCGGCAGCATTCGATACGGTCGACCACGCTATCCTCCTCCACCGCTTGTCCTCCCACCTCAACCTTCAAGGCCCTGTCCTTGAGTGGTTTAGGTCGTACCTCTCCTACCACTTTGTTTCCACGTATGGCTTTCCTCCCACCCCCGCACTGTCTCGTGCGGTGTCCCTCAGGGCTCTGTCCTCGGTCCCCTCCTCTTCACCCTCTATATGCTCCCCCTCGGTGACATCATCCGCAGACATGGGGTTAACTTCCACATGTATGCGGATGACACCCAACTCTACCTTTCCTCCTCTACCCTCAACTCCACGACCACCGATGTCCTGACAGCTGCCTGTCCGACATCGAGTCCTGGACGAGAGACAACTTTCTTCAGCTCAACGTGCGCAAAACTGAGGCCCTCCTGATTGGCTCACGTCAGCGCCTCCGCACCTCAGGCGCTGACACCATCAGCATCCAAGGCTGCACTCTCCACCTCTCAAAGCCAGTCAGGAACCTCGGCGTTCTGTTCGACCCTGAGCTGTCCTTTCTTCCTCATATCCGCGCCACAACTGGCAAAAACTTGTTGTTGTTGCTGTTGTTGTTGTTGGAGAGACCGATTTACCATTCTCGCGAAGCTGCCCCATGCGGCACACAGCCCAGCTAATTCCCATGTTTCCTCACTCACGATTCCCCAGGGATGCACCACCCACACTTTGAGAACTTGAAAGACTGGATATACTGATATACCTGCGCCTAATGCACTCTGGAATTAGGTAAGCAGGATGCGTACCTCCAGGGAGAAAGTGCACATTCCGTTCCAACACCCATCTATCTCTGGGATTTCCATGTGTAGGTGGGATGTATGGGAACCTCAGTTTGGATTGGATACTCTGACGCATGGTGATGGGTTTTCCCATGTGTCAGACACCCGGCTGAACCCCAAAAATACCAGTAGAGTTGATAGCAGTTAAAATTGACAACAGTGAGAGTTCACGGTCATTAGACCAGATGCATTGGGTTAAGTGCATTTAAATACCAGTAGGGATGCCAGCAGTGAGTTAGACTAGATGTCCTGCTATGTCAGTAGAGTTGGTTGCAGTGCGTTAGTTAGACTGGGTGCAGTGGGTTAGACTGGGTGCAGTGGGTTAAACTGGGTGCAGTGGGCTAGACTGGGTGCAGTGGGCTAGACTGGATGCAGGGGGCTAGACTGGGTACAGGGGGCTAGACTGGGTGCAGGGAGCAAGACTGGGTGCAGGGGCTAGACTGGGTGAGTAGGCTAGACTGGGTGCAGTGGGCTAGACTGGGTGCAGTGGGTTAAACTGGGTGCAGTGGGTTAAACTGGGTGCAGTGGGTAAGACTGGATACAGGGGGCTAGACTGGGTGCAGGGGGCTAGACTGGGTGTAGGGAGCGAGACTGGGTGCAGGGGCTAGACTGGGTGAGTAGGCTAGACTGGGTGAGTAGGCTAGACTGGGTGCAGTGGGCTAGACTGGGTGCAGTGGGTTAAACTGGGTGCAGTGGGCTAGACTGGGTGCAGTGGGTAAGACTGGATGCAGGGGGCTAGACTGGGTACAGGGGGCTAGACTGGGTGCGGGGGGTAGACTGGGTGTAGGCGGTTAGACTGGGTGCAGGGGTACACTGGGTGCAGGGGGTACAACTGGGTGCAGGGGGCTAGACTGGGTTCAGGGGGCTAGACTGGGTGCAAGGGGTTCGACTGGGTGCAGGGGGCTAGACTAGGTGCAGGGGGTAGACTGGGTGCGGGGGGTAGACTGGGTGCGGGGGGTAGACTGGGTGCGGGGGGTAGGCTGGGTGCGGGGGTTACACTGGGTGCGGGAGGTAGACTGGGTGCGGGGGGTAGACTGGGTGCAGGGGGTACACTGGGTGCAGGGGGTTCACTGGGTGCGGGGGGTACACTGGGTGCAGGGGCTAGACTGGGTGCAGGGGGTACACTGGGTGCAGGGGGTACACTGGGTGCGGGGGGTACACTGGGTGCGGGGGTACACTGGTGCGGGGGGTACACTGGGTGCGGGGGTACACTGGGTGCGGGGGGTACACTGGGTGCGGGGGGTACACTGGGTGCGGGGGGTACACTGGGTGCGGGGGTACACTGGGTGCGGGGGTAGACTGGGTGCGGGTGGTAGACTGGGTGCGGGAGGTAGACTGGGTGCGGGGGTAGACTGGGTGCGGGGGGTAGACTGGGTGCGGGGGGGAGACTGGGTGCGGGGGGCTAGACTGGGTGCGGGGGGTAGACTGGGTGCGGGGGGTACACTGGGTGCGGGGTTACACTGGGTGCGGGTGGTAGACTGGGTGCGGGGGGTAGACTGGGTGCGGGGGGTAGACTGGGTGCGGGGGGTACACTGGGTGCGGGGGGTACACTGGGTGCCGGGGTTACACTGGGTGCGGGTGGTAGACTGGGTGCGGGGGGTAGACTGGGTGCGGGGGGTAGACTGGGTGCGGGGGGTACACTGGGTGCAGGGGGGGTGCGGGGGGTACACTGGGTGCAGGGGGTACACTGGGTGCGGGGGTAGACTGGGTGCGGGGGTACACTGGGTGCAGGGGGGGTGCGGGGGGTACACTGGGTGCGGGTGGTAGACTGGGTCGGGGGGTAGACTGGGTGCGGGGGGTAGACTGGGTGCGGGGGTAGACTGGGTGCGGGGGGTACACTGGGTGCAGGGGGGGGTGCGGGGGGTACACTGGGTGCGGGTGTAGACTGGGTGCGGGGGGTAGACTGGGTGCGGGGGTAGACTGGGTGCGGGGGGTAGACTGGGTGCGGGGGTACACTGGGTGCAGGGGGGGGTGCGGGTGCGGGGGGTACACTGGGTGCGGGGGGAGTGCGGGGGGTACACTGGGTGCGGGGGGAGTGCGGGGGTACACTGGGTGCAGGGGGGGGTGCGGGTGCGGAGGAGTGCGGGGGGGGTGCGGGGGGTACACTGGGTGCGGGGGGAGTGCGGGGGGTACACTGGGTGCAGGGGGGGGTGCGGGTGCGGAGGGAGTGCGGGGGGGGGTGCGGGGGGTACACTGGGTGCAGGGGGAGTGCGGGGGGGTGCGGGGGTACACTGGGTGCGGGGGGTACACTGGGTGCAGGGGGTACACTGGGTGCGGGGGGTACACTGGGTGCGGAGGGGGTGCGGGGGTACACTGGGTGCGGGGGGTACACTGGGTGCGGAGGGGGTGCGGGGGTACACTGGGTGCGGGGGGGGGGGGTGCGGGGGGGGGGGAGTGCGGTGCGGGTGCGGGGGGTCAGTACCATCGTCAGGAGCCGCTCCGCTGTCGGGGTCGCGCTGCTCCGCTCGGGGCTGCGGGTCTCCGCAGTAAGCGAAGTCCAGGCCGATGGAGCCGCTGTCGGAGCCGCAGTCGCTGCCGCTCTCCGCGCCCTCTCTGCTCATGATCCGCGGCTCCGCGTCCAGAACAGCGGCGAACCCGCAATCCCCGTCCTCCGCCTCACACTGTCATCTGATACCACAGCGAACCTTCACCTCCAACAAAAACATCCGGTGTCAGCGGTGCGGTCCACAGCCCAACACAGCACAGCACAGCACAGCCCCAACACAGCACAGCCCCAACACAGCACAGCCCCAAC